>NW_004797608.1:760397-761576 GCF_000002075.1 Aplysia californica
ATTCACCGTTTTAGACTTCTCTGTTGGTATCCACCCCTCGGCGCTCATATAATGATAGATAGCTTTTGGAAAGCGCAAATTCCAGCTCAACAACAAGCTTCGCAATCTATACCATTCCCCCAAAAATAATGAGAGCATTTTTAAACAACCTCAACGTCCTGGTAAGCATACAGTGCAAGCAGCCATTTAGAACCTGCGCTAAAACACTAACATACTGACAAGATCTTTCGCTGTCTATGGCCGGGAACCCATTCCCACATAGGTGAAGTGAGGAAAATCAGCGTAAAGTGCCTTTCCCAAGAACAGAACGTGCGCCGTGGCTCGAACCTCCTAACCTGCAACTTCACGATTATAAACCCGGTAGCCCGATGTGTATGTGTGTGTGAGTGTGTGTGTGTGTGTGTGTGTGTGTGTGTGTGTGTGTGTGTGTTCGTGTACACTTGAGTCTGTGGCCATGTTAGAGTAGTATGCCGTTGTGTATGATATAGAATTGTTAAACCCTTTTTCAGAAAATTGATCAGGAAAAAGGAGCACAGAGGAGACCGTGGTGGAGAACCAAGTTAGTTATAAAAGGAGACGATAGAACAGGACTAAAGAGTGGGAATGGAGGACAAACAAGAAACAGAGAAAACATTTTATCGTCGCTGGCAGGTTTTGATCCAGGGACCTTTTGACTGAGAGGCGAAGCATAGCTCTAGGCAGCGAGAGTCCCACACAGTTCAAATTAGACAAAAAGATAAGCATTAAATTCGGTCATCGGTGCCAGTCATCATTTATATATATAAATATTTCTTTTAGAAACCCCAAAAAACTCAAGTATTATGTAGTCTCAGTCTCAGTCTCATTCCTAGTCCTAAAAATAGTAACGGATTTAGACAACGCAGAAATTTTGTTTAACATAATGTACTCCCCAGAAAAAAAGTTTTTTGATTCACCTGAAAATCTCGTATTTTGATATACAATGGTAAATGACAGCAACGAGGTGTTCTGCTACTTATTTATAACTTGTCCATTTCGAAATACAGTCCAAATAACTTCCAATAGAGTCACCTATTGTAGAGGAACAGAGTGGTAAAAACATCCGAAAGCTGAAAGTAATACACGGAGCAGGATTAGGGGAAAACGAAGCTTTGGGGGCGGGGGGCGCCAAGCGGGAATGGGGGAAGAAGTGAGGAATGG
>NW_004797608.1:761676-771123 GCF_000002075.1 Aplysia californica
GGGGGGTTATTTCACAAACCTCATTGTTGCTCCATGTTCCGGGGTCCGACCACAGACCACACACGGCACTGTCCACAAGGTAATCTGAACATACGGCAAACGTTTGCCCACATAAGACAGCGATGAGAGCACAGAAAAGTGCGACTGTATACCTCCGCACGTCCATCGCTGGCGACAAAGCCAGTCGGTAAGGTGTAGATCTTTAGGAGCGGGGTCTTGCTATTTATTAGAGACAAAGCTTGGGTGGGGCACGAACTCCCTGGCTAGCAGCTTGCTCATTTAAGTATGATCGGAACGTATCGGCATCAGTGAGGTTCAGTGTGCTGACAATGGACTGTGAGTACGTACTAAGGACCGTATTGATAATCTCCTTCTTTGCATTACCCTGGTAGATTCAAGGGATAGCTGACTGATGTTACTTTAATCTGCAATGCAACTTTTCTTATTTTTTCACGCATGAAGCTGTTTTTCCTACTAAGTAATGCCCCTTTTCTTCAAGCAGCCATATTCTGATTTCAAAGGTACTCTATACTATAATGTGTTTTTGTTTTTGTAAGCGTTTTAAGGCGCTCGCAACTGCATAAGGTCATATGAGCGCGCGGGACACATTAAACTTTTTCAGTTGGTAGGACATTTTGAATTTTGCCCGGGTGGCGGCCGAAGCATACTCTTATCGATTTTAGACCACCAAGGGATCTTTAACGTGCGCAACTTGCACACGCGCCCTCCGAGATGTTTCGCCCTTGTCCGAGGAGGCTAGGTGTACAAGATTCCTACCAGAAGATCAGGGGTGTGGCTGAAAGACAGCAGTAAGAAGAAGCCAAGGAGTAGCAGTAGAAAGGCTGTAATAAGAATCAGGAGCCCAGAGGAGGGGGGCAAAGGAGATGAGGGAGTGGGTGCAGAAAAAGGAGACGAAAGCAGACGACAGAACAATGCTAGAGAGCAGGAAAGACAGTGAAAGGAGACAAATTAGAGAAGAAAATTTTGCGGTCACTACCCGGATTCGAACCCGGGACCTTTGAATGAGAAGCCAACACCTTAACCTCTAGGCCACGAGAACCCCCAATGTGTTTTTATACTAATTAGAGTATTGTCATCTAATTCCGCATAGAAAGACCAACCATTGCACCTAGCAAATCCAATTTAACATAAATGACGTCATTAAAGCCCTAATACAACAATAGCAAGTTCAAATGTAAACACATAAATCTCAAATGTAATACATAGCAAATTCAAATGCCACATGGCAATGCAAAATTTTTAAAAAATATGTTCAAACTTGAGAAAGGGGAGGCTAAAAGTATAAGAAATGTATCAAGGCAAAAAGTAAAAGGGTTTGGGTTTTTGTGCAACGAAAAAGTTCGATGTAAGCCACAAGGAAGAAATCACTTGAAACGAAACTAATTGCAATTTTTTAAAACCCGAAAATAAACCCAAATATTTAAACGGAATCGAAGGGTTATAATAAAAATCGACAAACTGCTGGTGTATAGATCTATAGAACAAACTGGGTGAAATATAAAGCCAAGTTTACTTTTATTTACTTATTGTTGCACTACAAAAGGCTGTGGCATATAGACTTGCATTGATCTGAAAGGCTGCTGCTATTTTCACTATAGTCACAGCTTGGGTTTTTGTTCCACCAACTGGGCAAGTGTTACTACCCTTTGTTGGTGAGTCAGCTGAGTGATCATATTATTACAGCCTCTTGCTTCAGTGAACATCTGTTTAAAATCGTATTTCCCAAAAAAATAATTGTTCAGTGGTGAAATGGAATAGGTTTAACGCGCTTATCAACACTTAACGGTTATTTAAGAGGCAGGACCTCCGAGATCAACGTCTATCTCCGAAAGGGCCGATCGAAATGGGAAATTCGTGTTAAGTGACTTTCCCAAGGACATAATCCCGGACCGAACTGAGGCTCGAACCCCAAAATCCGCAATCTCACGATTACAGGTCCGATAGCCTAACCACTAGGCTATCCACGCCACTAAATCGTGTTTCCAAATTAAGAAACGTTTTCACAGATGGTAAGACAAGGTATGCAGGTGCCAAGACATTTCACCTCGAGTCTATTGATGAAACGAATCTGTTAAATGCAGAAAAAAATTTTTTAAAATAAAATTTAAAATGAAAATGAATTTAAACAAGTTTAAACAACAACAAAATGGTTAGGATAAAAATCAAAAACTGCTGGTATAAATATAATACAAAGGTTGCAACTAATTAGAAGCTTGGGTTTTTTGTTCCATCACCAGGGAAAGTGTGACCATCCTTTGTTGAAGGGTCAGCTGAATGAGCATTTGGTCTTTTGCTTCACCGAGCTTTGGTTTCAAATCGTATTTTCAAATTCATACGTATTCTCGTTAATGTTATGGAAAGGTGTGTAGGGGGGAAGATATTTCACCCCCAATCTATTGATGAGTTGCTATTTAAAGCTTGCCTTAATGCACGAGAGTTGTTATATACAAAGCATACTTCGTTGTGGGATTGTTGGAACAGTTTTTTAGAGGGATGGGTTGAAATGATAGCTGCCATTCCCTCTAATTGAAAGTCGAGAAAGACCAGACCACCCTCGTCCCTGACAGCAAATGGCATCGTGCGGTTCAGTCCCCTTCGACCCTGCAATACTCGAACAAAGTTTGACAACTCCGTGCTCTTCCTCGGTTTCTCTTCGTCAACAGCTTGATACCATCCTTAGTGGCGTCGGTGGCTTCGTGGTTAGGCTCTCGGACTCGCAACCGTAAGGTCGTGCGTTCGAATCCCGTCAGGGGCCCGACGTTGTGTCCTTAGGAAAGGCACTTTGCACAAATTTTCCTTACTTCACCCAGGTGGAAATGGGTACCCGGCTTTAGACAGTGAACGATCTTGTCAGTTTGATAGCGTTTGAGCGCGTGAAATCCGCAGCTTGCACTGTATGCTTCCGCGGAAGCCGAGAATGTTTCTGAGTGTTCTCAGAGGGTCTGCTGGGGTAATGATAGTTGTAAAGCGCATAGAACATGCTCTTGAGCATGGATATGCGCTATATAAATGCAATTATTATTATTATCCTCATCGATGACGGCAAATTCATACCGTTAAATGTTCTAAATCAGCCTTGCTGCATATTGATGCGTGATTGCTTTCGTCTATCAGAATTTCTTTCCGCGGGAGCATCCTCGGGATTTTATTGAAAACAAACTGCTGTGCAAAGTAAGGGTGACATTGATTCTCCCGTTAAAAAGATATTTGGGGATAAGTTGCGCCACGAATTTTGAAGGCACCATAGTCTACATGGCATACTGATTAAGAATTTAAAAGATTGTGCAAGTACACCTATAATTCCCAAGCAATTTGTTCAATGAGTACACGTTTCTATGACGTCATTATCTACCAAAAATATATAATGTTGAGGCTACAATTTGAAGGCCAGGTTCCATGGTACATATTTTGCATGCGTATTACGTACGTATTTAACAGGTATACGTAAGAGAATACGTGTCCTTACCTACACGCAGGGGCGAAGCGTCTATATAATCAAATAATCACTGCTTCCCTTCCTAATTTTGAAACATTGTCGCTGTCAAATTCATCCTTAAACGTAAACCTCTTAAATTAAAAGTAAAAAGAGGTTCGTAATCCACAATGAGCATGCCTAACATTCAAAACGGTTTCACGGCCACATAAATAGCCTCCTCACCCCTCTCGGGCCACTCCATAATCAGTCGCAAGCTTTGATTAAGTAAGCTTAAAGTGAGGCTGAAAGAGTCTACCAATACAGTTGAGGGAACATGTGCATAGCAGTCATGGCTGTTTCATTGCCACATATACCCTGTTCACTCCTTTGGGGCCACAGTTAAAATCAATCACCAGCCCTGATTAAGTAAGCTAACGAACACTGGTCGAGTCTACCTTACAAATGTGAGGGGAACTAACTCCTAACAATCTCTTTACTGCTGCATGTGCTTGTTTTTTTTCCTCGACTTTTTACTGTCCTATAATCAGATCGTGACCTCGATTATGACACCAGCTCCTGGCCGCGAAAGGCTAACAAAAACAGCCAAATGTGAAATTTAAAAAATGATAATTGTCATGTTCTACCAAAGAGTTAGACTCTCTGGTAGATCTATAACATATAGATCTAGTACTGACATCTCTGCTTCTTTACTTTGTGTTTATGTATTCACATCTAAAGATAATTTAATTTTAGTTGGAACTGATATTTAATAAGATACTTTCCCGATTATTTTGACGGTTGAACATACAATATGAATTCCGGATTGGTTTTCATTTACAACTCAGTCAGAGTCGCCGCCTCGAGTAAGATTCTTATGTGATATCTACAGGCCATATAGATCTATATCTGGTCCCGTTTCACTTTGATTACCCTGTCAAACAAGTCAGCCTTCGCCCCTGCCTACACGTTCTTATACTAACCTCTGACCATCTAGGTCCTTACTATTTCCTGTAACCGGCACCATGCGATACGTAATACCAGAGACATAGCAATGTTAACGAGACAGTACAGTTTGTGGCGCTGTCCGTGGCAACCAGTGCTACACCAGAGACTACACACAGCGGCTGAGCGAAGAGAGTTGTTCTATTTATAGCATGCACCGATAAAATCCAAGTATTAGGCCTGTTATTGTTCTAATGTGGGCAAACGAAACCAAGTTGTTATAGCCCCGACAACACCAAATGGACAACTTGTCGACCTCATTACACCGAAACTAGATCTATATATCTAGATCAAAGTGGCGAATTGCCTATATTTTTTGCATGTGCTTCTGAATTCCAAAAAACCTTTAAAATTTCGATTTGCGTGCGTATGCGACAAATATAAAGAGACAGTATTTTATTACAGTCCGTGCGGGAATTTTTTTAAATTATAGAACAAAAACGTTAGTTGAGAGCAAGTTTTTTTGTTTCTTCAAATCTATTTTCTTTTTTTTTTTTTACTGACTGCATGTGCCGCAAGAATGAGTTGTTTTCCCGTCCAGCGGTTAGTGGGTAACAGTGGGTTTATTTAGATTGACTATTTAGTCATTGTGATATACAATGAGTAGTATTTCTTTCTTCACAATCTTTGAGATCGCATGTGTTTCAATTTGCAGTCGCTTTTTCATTTATCACCAAGGTTAGATTACTTAATTTACAAACCAGGCGGGGGTGTGGTGCCCAGTGTCATGCCTATGCTTCAAATTTAGCAGTCGGTTGATCCCCGGTTTTGGTTTTGACCAAACTGTACCCCACCCCCCCTGAAATAGAAATTTCTGGCTGAGCCCCTTGAGCCCCTGCAACGACACCCGGTATTGTTATGTTTTTAGCATTGTAGTACAGTGCTTGCTATTAAAAGTGTGCAGTTTAATGAGCAATTAATAACTAATTATTATATAGACAGCACCTTTTTATATTTGTCGCACACACATGCAGGTCTTTTAGAATTCAGATGCGCATGCAAAACTTGAGAGAGATTCGCCACTTAGATTCGGTGTAAAGAGGTCGACAAGTTGTCCATTTGGTGTTGTCCGGACTATATCATAGTGTACTCTGCGGTTCCAAATAAAAGGGGAGTGGCGGTAATAAAAAATGAGGGGAGGGGGGAGGCACATTTACCTTATTATTCATAAAGGAAGTGCCTATTTGCAACGCCGCGTTGCGATCAGTGCCAGTGTTAAATAAGACGCCGCGTTGAATTAGCTCCAGTGCTAAAAAAAAAACGCCGTGTGTTAAATATGAAGCTTAATCTACCTTTCGTTGATGGAAGTTCTGATGGCAGAATAGACAGCGCGTTTGCGTTTGAAGTCATATCATTTTTTTAATGAGCGTGGGTTCGAATCCCACTCCTGGAAGTTTTTTTTTTGTTGTTTTTTTTTTTTTGGTCTTGTTCTCCTCTTCCCGACTGACCAACATTTCTTATCCATAATTATAACTTGTTGCTTTGTAGTTTTTTAAAATGTATATAGATCTAGTGATGAAGAATACACGACATTCTGGTTTTGTCCCCAAGAGGAGCTTTTACCTGCAAAGTAGGCCTATACTTTTCCTTTTACCAATTTAAGCCTGGTTAAAGTTCAATATTGGCTTTCCTTGGTCTGTGAGTCTAATTTTGTTATTTTATATTTTAGGCTCAGGAGAAGAAGAAAAAAACTTTCCGAGACCGGGATTCGATGCCACGCTTGTAAGTACTGAACATAAGAGAACGTAGACAGCTGGTATACTTTCTCTAGGCCTAACGTTAGAGAATGTAGACACTAGGCCTACCCCCTGCTAATTAAAACATAAATTAAAACGCCGAGGCCTAGATCAGGCGACCTCATGTGTGATGGCAAAATATGAAGTGCTTGCAGAGATAATATTTTTATTGTATGACGACATGGTGGACAGGAAATATTTAGATCTAGATCTAGATCAAAGTGGTTATCGAGCTGCATCGTCATGTTATTGCTATCAAAGTGTCTTTTGACTTACTTGATCAAACTCAAACTCAAATGATTATGAGAGACGAACAAGACTACTTTTGTGCAGACAATGTCAGAAACAATTGTTAGATCTAGACCTAGATCTAGATCTACCCAATATTGATCGGAATAAGACGTCATAAAAAGGAGTCAAATCCTAGGAGGTTTATCAAGAAACTGAGAAACGTTCCACAATTCAGCAGAACTACAATATTATTTTACGTAGAAACGATGGTTGCTAAAGTACTGGCGTTCTAAATAGCATGGGAGGTATTCAGAACGCGGCGTTTCAAATAGCACGGGAGCTATTCAGAACGCAGCTTTGCAAATAGCACCTGCCATTAACAAAAGGGTGAAAAGACTACCGTAACAAGCGACCACCCCAACAACACAATGAAGAAGACCTAGAGGTAGATCTAACCGGAGCCCTAAGCCAAACCCTACCTCTACCCCTACACCTACCCCTAGATCTACACCTACCCCTAGCCCTCTATTCTACTGTCTCATAGTGGTCGCTCGTTACAGGGCGGGGCATTTGCTATTAATAATAGATGTAGTTCAAATACATTTTAGGGGGTTGCGAAAGAGCAGTCCCTACTTGTTCTTATTTTTTACACATGCTTATTGCCAGGAATATTATAATATAAATCAATTACAAACAGAGATATAATTTTAAAATTGTTATTTGCAAGTTTTTATAGAGATCCAAGACAGGGTTTGGTTATAGGCTACTTGCACCATATCTTAATTTTTGCTCCGACTCTCTCGGGCGAAAAAATAATAAGCGGGGGGCGAAAGGGGGGGGGGGGGGTTGGGCGGTCTTCATAATAGGGGGTGCCCACATACGCGATCGGGTCGGGTCGGGTCGGGTCGGGTAGGGCCCATCGGGTAGTCAGGTATAGCCAAACTGAGGGCGCAAAGCGGCCATCGTGGCACAAAACGACCGACCCGATCGGTGACCTACAAAGACAAACGCTTTTGTTTTCTGGCCTGCGAATCCCGCGATCGGGTGGTTGGCAGCCAATCACAACAAGGCTGAGTCACGTGTCCATTTTGACCCATGAATACATTAAGTAGGTACTCTGGCCTCGATTCAACTCATTTTGGAAGGAAATTTGCATCTTTGAGTACATTTTTGTTCCTTCATTGCACTTTACATGCTCAATAAAGTTGTATCTCATTATAATATGTTGTACAATAACAGATTTGTGCTGAAAAGACGTATGAAAAATGAAATCAAAGCACTTGACCAAGATCTTGATCTAGATTATTTCGTTCACAGAAGGGCTAAAAATAGGCCATTTTAGACCAAGAATCTAGCTAAGGACGTGTCTAGATCTACGCAGAGGCGAAGCGTCTATATAATCAAATAATCACTGCTTCCCATCCTAATTTTGAAACATTGTCGCAGTCAAATTCATCCATAGACGTAAACCTCATAAATTAAATGTAAAAAGACGTTCATAATCACCAATGAACAACAGACTATGCCTAACCTTCAAAACCGTTTCATTGCCACAGAATTAGCCTGTTCGCCCCTATCGGGCCACTCCATAAGCAGTCACAAGCTTTGATTAAGTAAGCTTAAAGTGAGGCTGGAAGAGTCAACCAATAGATTTGAAGGGAACATGTGCATACCAGTCAGAACTGTTTCATTGTCGCATATACCCTGTTCACCCCTTTCGGGCCACAGTTATAAGCACCCAGACGCGCTGATTATCTAAGCGAACTATTACACTGGTCGAGTCTACCTCACAGATGTGAGGGGAAGTAACTCCTAATAATCCTTTGACTCCTGCTACTACACTGCTAGTGCTTGTTTTTTTCCTCGACTTTTTAACGTCCTATAATCAGATCGTGACCTCGATTATGACAGCGGCTCCTGGCCGCGAAAAGCTAGACAAAAAACAGCCAAATGTGAAATATAAAATTAATAATTGGCGTGCTCTATCAAAGTGCTTCGGCTGTCTGGTATAACATGCCATTGTAGTGCTGACATCTGTGCTTCTTTCCTTGGTGTTCGTGTGTTCAAATCTAAAGTTAAATTTAAGGTTAGTTAGAATAAATATTTAATGAAATACTTTCCCGATTATTTTAGCGGTTGAACAAGCATGCACCATGAATTCAGGATTTGTTTTCATTCACAACTCAGAGTTGCCGCTTCCAGTGCCAGTAAGATTCTTGTGACTTGTGTGAGTGTGATATCTCCAGGCCCTATCTGGTCCCATTTCACTTTGATTACCATGTCAAACAAGTCAGCCTTCGCCCCTGGATCTACGTTCTCTAATGCTTAGTGCTTCCAATTTTCCGCCAATTTTTAGTTTTCTCCAGAACTTATCTGCCAGTCGACTAGATCTAGGCCTAGATTCTAGATCCACATCTCGATTTATTATATCGCTTTGCCTTACCTGAAACAGTGCTGTAAATATAAGGCTTAATCTACCCTTCGCTGGTGAAGGTTCTGATGGCCGAGTGAACAATGTGTCTGCGTTTGAAACGCAAAATGTTATTTTGTGAGCTTGGGTTCGAATCCCAGTCCCAGCTTTTCCCCCCCTTCTTCTCATCTTCCCAACTTACCAACAATTTTTCCCACAATTATAATTTGTTGCTTTTTAGTTTTTTAAAGTGGTAAATAAATCGCCAGTGCTGTCTGTTGTTCTCCTAATCATAACACACTGGGCTAAAAATAGGTTTAGCTGGTCTGATGTCGGTGGACACGGATCTTTTTGAGTCGCTTCTACACCATGCAAAAACTTCGTACCTTAGCCTGGCCTGGAAATGATCTTATTTTGGTGGACGCGTAGACTAAAGCAAGTTAGCAAGCAAGCAAGCAAGCAAGCACTCACGAACACACTCACAAACACACACAGTCCAAGAGTACGGTAGGCATATTTTATGTATTCATGGGTCAAAGGTCCAGCCAATCGTAGCCCGGGTGTACGCCCTCTGTGTAGTCGCATGTAGGTTAAAAGTTTCTCTACTTTAACTTCCAGGTCGTCGAGTACAA
>NW_004797608.1:771350-801075 GCF_000002075.1 Aplysia californica
GGGCTTATTTGGAATCTCAGAGTAAACCCCTCAATTCGACATACTGTTTAGGCTGAACGTAGTATGAGCGAGGAGAATTAGAAGAAAGTGGAAAAATAAAAATAAAAAGGAATAAAGAAAAAAAGGGAGAGAAAGAGAGGGAGAGAGAGAGACAGAGAGAGAGAGAGAGAGAGAGAGAAAGAGAGAGAGAGAGAAAGAGAGAGAGGGAGGGGGAAGAACAATAATAACAACTATGATGACATAAACATCAGGAACAAGAGCAACAGCAACAACAATAGCATCAAATGGAGAAAGGGAGAGGTAGACAGCAACAATAACGATTATGAGTAGCAATTAAATAACAACATTAAAATCTAGACAATTCTGGCTTATCAAATACAAGTAACTCCATAAATTTTTCACCAACAACAATGGAGAAGACGGGGAAAAGAGAACAAGAGAGAGAAAAATGGAGAGAGAAAGAAAGAACAAGAGAGATTTATAATATATACAACTCACAATAGCTATTTCCCGATACAAGTGTACAGCTAAATCCAATTTGCTTTGTTTTACAAAATAATATTTTAAATGTTGAATTATTCCTGCCTTCCTCTACTGCTTGTTTTGCCGAACTTGTACAAAGCACTTCATTTTGTAATGAAGTTTGACATATTTGTGTACAAGAAGAAGAAGAAGAAGAAGAAGAAGAAGAAGAAGAAGAAGAAGAAGAAGAAGAAGAAGAAGAAGAAGAAGAAGAAGAAGATCGAAACCAAAGAAACTGTCTCCAAATTTTAATGCGAGGAAGCCTAGATCCATAACCTAGATTTACAATAGATCTATCTATATCTAGAATCTAGATCTAGATCTAGATCCTGAAAATCTACGCCATTTAAATTTATCTACTCATCCTCCAATTGACTTAACGTTTAGGGTCTTTAGGAAAACGATAAAAAGTTAGATCTAATTCAGGCCGTCTGGTTTCTTTTTTAATTAGTGCAGTTCATTGCACTCTACTCACTGTGTGGCATACGAATACGACAACACGCAAGGCCTAAACCGGGCGACGATTGGCTGAACCTGTGACCCATGAATACATTAGGCCTACGGTAGGCTACTGTTTGGTGCTCTCGACGACTGAACACCCTCCCTGTCACTCTCACCACACCACCACCACCACCACCACCCCCCTCTTTCTCTCTTTCTCTCTCTCTCTCTCTCTCTCTCTCTCTCTCTCTCTCTCTCTCTCTCTCTGTCTATCTCTCTCTCTTTCTCCCAAGGTAGGGTGACAAACGAAAAAGTCCCCAATTTGTACCATAAATTACAACTAGATTCTTCTTCTTCTTCTTCTTCTATTTCTTCATCTTTTTCTTGTTCTCCTCCTCCTCTTATTCCTCCTGCTCCTCGTCCTCGTCCCCCTGCTTCTTCTTCTTAATTCTCCTCCTCCTCCTCCTCCCCCTCCTCCTCCTCCTCCTCCTCCTCCTCCTCCTCCTTTCATGAGCACTCAACCCGCTGTGAGAAGACGGTCAAAGGCGCGAGACCAAAACCGGGAATTCCCAGAGTACCCACAGGTTCAGCCAATCGTAAGCCCGGTTTACGCCCTGCGTGTAGTTACTGTGTGTGTTCTTAGAATCAGCCTTGTTTGTTTGGGTTAACCGGTGCAGTGGTGCAGTTCCTGTTGTCACCGGATTGGTCTGATTCTCGATCTGCCCAAGCTGTACTTTCTCGTTTACATGGCTAAGTCTCTAGCAGTCAGTTTGTCGAAATGAAGTTTTTAGTCGAAACCTATGAGAGTTTGATTGAGCTGGTTAAGGAAACCCCGTGTTGGTATGATTCGTCACATCCGCAGTACAAAGACAGACAGCTAGATCTACAACAAAATTTATGGCAAAGAGTTACAACACAAATGGGCGTCTAAAATGTTCATGACACGTATTTACTTCCTGTTCTAGTTCTTTCATTAGATAAGTGCAGCGAGGCTTCGGTTGCAGGGTCCAGTTTAGAAAGCTTTAATTAATTAAGTGTGGGTGGTTGGTGGGGGCTCTCGTGTGGTTTGCTTAAGCCCAGAAGCTCATCTTTATACCTAACCTCAGACTAACCTGAACTGTTGGGCTCTCGTTACCTGTTGGTATGGTTCGCCTCTAAATCAAAAGGTCCAAGGTTCGAAACCTGCCAGCTACGAAATAATTGTCTCCTCCAAGAGTTTCTCCTTTTTCCTAATTCCCTGCTCTCTAGTCCTGCTCTATCATCTCATTTCACCTCTTCATATTACGAGGTGGAATCAGTCGCTCGTCTTTTTTTAGCATGTCAGTAGAGTTATGGGAGTCATCTTAAAGCCTGTTCATTTGTCTACCTATCAATGGAAAAAATATCCATCCGTCTTGAATAGAAGTCGAGAAACTTTGTTCCCTTCTCTTTGCTCTCTCTTAAACCTGACTATTTCTACGGTGCAGCTACTCATGGCTCCTTCTTACTGCTGCCTTTCTGCTACACCCCTGATCTAAGGGTAGGTAAGATTAAACACCTAGCTTTCTCGGAAAAGGACGAAACATCTCGGAGGTCCCGTTTGCAAATTGCGCAGGTCAAAGATTCCTTGTGGTGATTTTAAAATCAAAAAGAGTAAGCTTCGGCCACCAACTGGGCAAAAATTCCAAATTAATTTCTACCAAAACTGAAAATTCTGTAATCAGTATTTTAATTTATTTTAAGTAATAGAATACCTTCGAAATCGGAATCTGACTGTTTGAACGCAAGCGGCCCTACGAAGTAGGAAAAACAGTGACATACGTTAAAGTGCACTGCAGATTGAAGAACCAACAGTCAGTAGATCTACCCAAAAGATCTGCATGGGTAACGTAAATATGAAGAAGGCTTAAACAGTGTTGAATGGAGCAAATAACTTTGACTCAAGTGCTCACCCTCGACCTTCGTATCTCGAGAGTGTTGATAATTCTGTTGTCGTAGCGGGAAGTCATGCAAATAGCCCTGGTGTGAATGCCCCATTAGTGTTTCTTGAGCATTGATTGTTTGGGGAGTTTTTAAGGCCCTCCACCCGCTTGGCTCGGTCCTATTAGGTATGGATATTAAAATCACTACTCAGGCAACCGAACCCATAGTGTTGAAATGGACGCTAAAACCCCTCAAAATAACTGACGTATTCTCTCAAACTCTCAGATACCCATAATGTCTTCGTAAGTGTTGTCTCCCAAGTCCAAATGTCAATATCCGATACAGCCCTGCCTAGGTAATTCAGCGCTTCCCATGCGTGACAAAGCGTCAGGGTGGGAGGTTTGTGGGTGTTACACTGTTTGTGAGTGTGAGGATGGGCGTGTTTGAAAGGAAAGGTTGGAGTGTTGAGGGTGGAAGAATTGCAGGTGGGAAGGGGGGATGTGGCCGACAACAATACACTGAAACGACGCCGGCCCTCCTAAACCTGTGAAGTGTTTGGCTCATGGGGCATGCATAGGGCTACTCACAAGGGGGAGCTCCATGTAAGGGTGTGTGAAGGACAAGAGAAGGGGAGAGTGGATGCCCGTTGTTTACGCCTGTCTTCTTAACGGATATATCAGTGCCTCGCATAAACACACTAACACACAAACATTTGAACTCTTGGGCAAAGAAACACATGCATACATATTCTCCCACATTAAGCATACACACCCTTCCTTCCACAAAAATGTACACATTCACACGTATCGCTTATTCTCACAAAGAGACCCACAGACACGACCCACAGACACGACATCTCGTACAATGTAGATGAACCGTAGATAACAACAGTAAAATTTAAGCTAGGTAGCTAGATACATAACCAGCATTTTGATGGTATTCCAATACAAACACGCAAATTATTTGTATTATCTATAGACATATAGTGTAAGCATTACCTATTCGTAAGATAAGTTTACTTAAGTAGAGTTTTTACGACAACTGCATAATGTCATATGAGCGCCAAGGGGTGCATGTCAACAGAGAAGTCCATACAGGGAATCAGGCTTACAGGGAATCAGGCTTACTTTGCTGCCCTCTCCAGCTTCAACAACACAAAGTCTGCTTCGACTATCAAGGCACCCCAGAAACAGTGGGTCATAAGGGTGTGACAAACATACCAAAGAAGTTGAGGAAAATGACGAAAGTAAGGATTAGGAAAGAAAAAGCAGCAGTTCCCTGTTGCAGTTCAGGCACAGTTATGAGCATAACATTGATGAATCAGTCTATTTACAACTCTACTGTGCATAAGAAATTTGGGAAGCCTAAAGACACTTCAGTCACTAGCACCGCCCCCCCCCCCCCCCCCCCCCTGGGGGGTATTCGTAAATACTAATGTATCAATTTTCTTTGCTTAACGAAACTGACGATATGAAAATGAAAGTGACTTGGTCTAGATGCCCTAATTCTTTCTTCACATCATCCCCTGAGTTCTAATCTTTTATCTCTTCTTCTTTACAACTTATGCTGTCAAGTTCAATCCAAGCTTTCTAATGAAAAGTCAACATTCACGACGAGACCTAAAAGAAAAGTATGCGAAAAAATTAAGAGTTTCACGTCCCTTTCAACACTGCAACATTGTTTACGAGGTGGGACCTGTGAATTTAACCCCCGTCTCCGATAGGACCAAGCAAGGTGGCTGGAAAGCCCTACAAAACCCTCCAAAACAACTGACGTTCGAACCCGGGCCATCCGTTCGGTAGTTCAGCATTGCTACTATTACTAAATTACTATTGCTAAATTACTGCTTTAACAACGCGCCTAGTTAGTTCGGATTCTAATAATATAGATTTTATTGAAAAAATAAAGCAGTATGCATAATTGTACAAAATACCTTTTTCAACACAGTTAATTTAAGTGACGGGACTTTTGGAAGTGTCTTCCATCTCCGGTGAGACCGAACCAAATTATATTGAGAGCCTTGAAAACTAAAACAAGAACTCAAGTTCGAGACCAACTAGTACGGAATTCGAACCAGGGCAGTCCGCTCCATAGTCCAGCATGATAACAACTGAGCTAATGGAGCGTCCATACAAATGCAATAACATTTCACTGAACAAAAGTTTACCAAAATAAAACAAAACCTGGCTGATGTCATTACCTCGTTTTAACCCGTGTCCTCTTGGGTACCGAGTAAGCGCCCCCCCCCCCAACCCCTTATATTCCATACCCCCCGTTTGATATGTTCCAGCTTTCCACGACCGACGATCATGCGAAACATATCAAGAATCTAGATATCTGATTGAAACTTCTTTTTTTTTGTAAATGGCAAATTACCCTCAGTATTAGTACCAGTGCCGGTATTACCCACAATTTTCTATTTGTAAAACTTTTGTAATACATTGATTTATATTTTTTAATGAAACTGGTTTGTTCCTAAATGGGGAAAGCTGTCACAGTAACTTATTGAAATCACAAAATTGTATTGATCTCTTGTTCTTTTATTCACTGAAGGAGATATAAAACAGATTTTTTTCCTACTAGCACAGGGGTATGGGGTTGAATGTGCCCCCCCCCCTTTTTTTTAATTCCCCCCCTCCCCCCACCTTTTTTTTTGGGGGGGGGGGGCACTTGTCCACTACCCCCCTCCCTTTTTATCCCCCCCCCCTCCTTTTTTTTTCTTTCGATATCTTTCGAGTTGTTATCACGAACGCAAAAGAGCTCATCATATTTCCATTCTCGCTATATACCCCATCCCCCCTCCCACTCTACCTCTATACTTCTTCTCCTTCTTACTATAGGGCAAGATAATCATTAAGGAGTTTCCTCCCCAATGGATGGGCGTGGCCTCTTTGGAGAGCCGGGATCCGGAAATTGGTCATTGATCTCGAGACTTGAGAGGGAGTGACCACATAAACAGTTTCATCGGTAAGAAGAGGGTTCGCGAGTCAGTTCGATCACTGATGGAAAGTGAAAGTGTTCCATCTGTGCAACACTATACTATTGACTCGCTAGCCTCAGAAAAAGAGTTCTCTCTCTCTCTCTCTCTCTCTCTCTCTCTCTCTCTCTCTCTCTCTCTCTCCTATGCTGTTGTACTAACAGAAGAGTTGTTGTCTTTCATTGTCGTGCTATTTTTTTGTCAAGTGGATGCTCTACCCTGCTGCACTCTAAACTCTATTTTATCCCAGAAAATGTCTGGAGATGGGAGCAAGCTTTCCGATCTTTCACGTGACTTGCAGTTTTGTCTCCGTTGTCGCTCTGTTCTTCCACCCCCTACCATAGATTCATATCTCATCTTCTGCGCGATCAAAAAAATTATGCCCATACAGAATAATCTTTTTTTTGGTGTTAAAATAAAAACTTTCTACTAAAAAGCCCGGCATGTCAAAAGTATAAACGAAAAGTCAAGGTCAATCAGTCTCCAGACAAGCTCTACGATAGCTATTAGACCGAAAGACGCTCATTAAAAATGTTTTTCCGTCTGGTTTTGAAGTTACTAAATCCTCTAGATTTCTCCAAACAATTTCTAATTTGCAAAGCTGGCTTTGACGTTAATTGATTAGCCTTGATTGAGACATGCTGCTACAGGAGAGACTCATAAGAAGGATTGCAACTTGCGACTGGGTAAAACTAGGTGACTTCTTAGCACCCAGCGAGCAATTTCAAATTCTTTAGAATCGCAAGGAACACACACACACACACACACACGCACGCACACACACAGACACACACACACACACACACACACACACACACACACACACACACACACACATACACACACTCATACACACGCGCACACATACTTTTATATAAAATTAAATATATACGTATGTATGTATATTAATTATATACTAAGGAGTGGCAACCAGTTAGCCCAGAAATGAACCCAATATAAGATATTGGAACCCTGTGAAACAGCAGCTGAAGGTAACTGACTTTGTTCCCAATTCAAAACTTTGTGTCGGGTAAGGTATGCATTTTTAAAACAACAACAGCAGGGGGGGGGGGGGTGCTAAATTTGTTCGCCTTTACAGCTTCCTTTAATCTCAACTCCTATGACGTCACAAAACCCATCAGTTAATCCCCTGCCCGGAGATCCTTCTGCCCACGTCAGTTCAAGACGTAACTAGCTAACGGTCATGAGGTTGCCCGCATGCGAACACGCTGTGCGTATGTATGTATAGTTGTTTTAGTAAGAGTTTTACGGCGCTCGCAACTGCATAAGGTCGTGAGCGCGCGCGTATGTATGTATGTATGTATGTATGTATGTATGTATGTATGTATGTATGTATGTACGTATGTACGTATGTATGTACGTATGTACGTATGCATGTATTGTTTTTGTTTTTGTAAGTGTTTTACGGCGCTCGCAACTGCATAAGGTCATATGAGCGCGCGGGACACACTAAACTTTTTCAGTTGGTAGGACATTTTGAATTTTGCCCGGGTGGCGGCCGAGGCCTACTCTTATCGATTTTAGACCACCAAGGGATCTTTAACGTGCACAACTTGCACACGGGACCTCCGAGATTGTTTGCCCTTGTCCGAGAAGGCTAGGTGTAGATCTTTCCTACCAGAACATCAGGGGTGTGGCTGAAAGACAGCAGTAAGAAGAAGCCAATGAGTAGCAGTAGAAAGGCTGCAGAAAGAATCAGGAGCCCAGAGGAGGGGGCAAAGGAGGTGAAGGGGTGGGGGGCAGAAAGAGAAGACGAAAGCAGACGACAGAACATTGCTAGAGAGTAGGAAAGGAGGTGAAAGGAGACAAATTTAGAGTAGACATTTTTTTTGGGTTGCTACCCGGATTCGAACCCAGGACCTTTGAATGAGAGGCGAACACCTTAACCTCTAGGCCACGAGAGCCCCATATGTATGTATGTATGTATGTATGTATGTATGTATGTATGTATGTATGTATGTATGTATGTATGTATGTATGTATGTATGTATGTATGTATGTCTTGTGTGTGTGTGTGTGTGTGTGTGTGTGTGTGTGTGTGTGTGTGTGTGTCTGTGCGTGCGTGTGAGTGTGTGTGTGTGCGTGTGTGTGTGTGTGTGTGTGTGTGTGTGTGTGTGTGTGTGTGTGTCTGTGTGTGTGTGCGTGCGTGCGTGATATACATGTATAAGTGGGCACGTCCTTTCCCGAGCACATATCTTCAATAAACGTAAAGGGAAACAACTTTGGAAAAGGTTATATCAAAATGTTTGGCAGGGAGTTTTCGAACCTGGAAAATTTATCACATCAGAACGGGCTGTATCGGCCAAAACTGAGCAAATGCAAGTGTAATTTTGCTACCACCGATGCAGTTTAGATCATTTATGAGATGGGCTTATACACTGCTTGTCGGAGCCAACTGGGCTGACGGGGATACAACCTACCACCAGAAAGACCGAGATTCTCGATAAACCCCCTCAATTAGTAGTCGAACTTGGGTTTCCCGAGTGCAACAGCGAAGAGCTTAACCTGTAACCCACATACCGCGGTTGTAAAACTGAGATATTCTCTGTTTTGCCGTGAAGTACAAATCTTGCTTGTAAGCTAAAGAATCATAACAAAAAGATAAATTATGCAATGTCGGAACAGAATATGACTTTTTGTTTTGTTTCTTTTTCTGGAACAGGCTTTTTTAAAAAAATATGAGGGGGGGGGGGCGGATGCGACGTGGTGCCATCTAAGACCGACAACTCAGTCTTGGGTATCACCCACTTGTACTATTATTACTGTAGGTTCACTTTAGTCCGCACAAGACAGTCTAGTTTATTCTGTTGTTTCTGTGTTAGTTTTCGTAAAAGTTTATGACACTTGCGAGTAAAAAACTGCCGATGATCTGAGGTCTTATGAGAAAGTTTTTAAATAGTAAAAGAGATACAGACGATATATCTTTTGTAGGAAGGAAGGAGCAAACAAAGCCAGAGGTCCCGCCAACCACCCACCTTTTCTGTTCGATTCGGAACTCCTGCAAATTGCCGAATGAGCGCGGGCGCTTGGGGGCGTACAATGACAACTTAATATAAAACAATACCAAACGTTTACGGCACCTGTTTATGTGCTCGGAGTCGAAAGTCTTTCTGTGTTTGCCCCCTCGCTTTTATCGACACGAGAGAGTCACACAGACTGACAGAGAGAGGGGCATGGGGGGGGGGGAGGAATAGAGACAGACAGACAGACAGACAGACAGACAGACAGACAGACAGACAGACAGACAGACAGACAGACAGACAGACAAACAGATTTTAAAATTGTTTAAGCCCTCGGCGGATCATGATGGAAAAAGAAAGGAGAGAGAGAGAGAGAGAGAGAGAGAGAGAGAGAGAGAGAGAGAGAGAGAGAATATTAGAACAGTGTATTATTATTAAGATTACCATTATTATCATTGTCATTGTTATTATCATTATTACTACTACTACTACTACTACTATTACTACTACTACTACTACTACTACTACTACTACTACGAGGGGGGGTCAAGAAGTTTTTTGGTCTAAATATGAAGGAATAAAAATAGAGCTTTGTAACTTGGCACTCATACTTTTGGATCCACCTCTCTTTGACCTTCAAAAGTCCTTGAGATAAAATGACCCAGTATGGGCCGCTAACAAGCCTTCAACAACTTCAATGGCGTCCTCGTTGTCATGGAAACGACGTCTTTTGAGTAATTTTTTAAAATCAGGAAACGGAAAAAAAAGTCTGAGGGGGCTCGGTCTGATGAATAAGGTGGGTGTTGCAGGATTTCAAAGCTGCACTGTTCTGCTATCTGGACTGCTTGTCGGCCCTGTGCGCAGGGGCGTTGTCATGAAGTAGAAGGACCCCAATAACGGAGTTTTCCATGCATTTTCCTCATCATTTCGGACCGCAGTCTTGTCAAGAAACCCAAGTTGTAGTCTCCTGTGACTGTTTTTCCATTTTCCAGGTAGTCAGTCATGATGATACCTTCACAATCCCAGAAAGACGACTGCATGACCTTTCCACTCGATGGTGTTACCTTTGCCTTCTTTGTTGAGGGAGAAGAAGGGGTTTTCCATTGCATGGGAGACATTTTTTGTTCTAAATCAAAATGAAAAATCCATGTTTTATCCATAGTGACAATGTTTTTAAAGAAATTTGTGTCACTGGACTCAACTGGAAGGAGAGTTTTGCAGGACTCAACCCTCTGCTTCTTTTGCCCACTTGTCAAAAGGCTGGGTACCCATCACGCAGATATTTTATTCATGTTAAGATAGTCATGGAGAATCGTTTCAATTGGCCCTACACTGATTATCGTTTCACTTGATTGCTGTTATACAGTTATACGTCGGTCTTGTAGAATCAGTTTCTTCATTATGGATACATTCTCTTCAGTTACCGCAAAGTATGGGTGCCCTTCAGTACTTCACGATTTTCCTCCATCACCGACATGAATCCAGGTTTTAACTTTCTTACCCAGTATGCCACAAGGAGGACATAATTTCCTGAAAAATGCCCGAAGAGTATTTTCCTTGCAAGAGTAAAAACTCAATAAATGAGCCATACTAAAAAGGCTCAATGGCACAGCTTCAGCAAAGAAAAACAAACGTTTTTGTGCATGGTTTCATTTAACAAGCTGACTAGTGGCTTATTGTTGTCGGATTTTCCCATAGAGTTACCCCCTTTTAAACTAGAGTCCGTACGAGGTTACGTGACACGGACACATTTGAGTTTGTTGGCGGCCATTTTTAATGTGGCTAAAAAGTTTGTTTACATGTGAGTGGGCGTGTCTCTGCTCTTCGTCTTACGTGTTTTATTTGATTCTAACGTTATGTTATGATTCAAAGCGATTCTCTTAAAGGTGCAAGCATGTGAAACCTTTTGTCCCTTTCTGGATGAACGTCTTACTGGTTCTGTCAGGCAGTTCAGTGATGTCTGTTTTCTTTTATTACATCATCTATTTTTAGTGCATAATATGTCTTATAGACACAAATAGTCACTCCGGGTTTCTTTTTTAAAACATAAAGAGCCATCAGTAAGGTTCTGGGCCATGTGAAATTAAGGTTGACTAGCAGCAGCTTTTTCACAGTGGGCAGGGAATGTCTTTATCAAACTGAAACAGTGTATACTTTTTATTGTTTTGTTTTATTGAATGTTGTCCAAAAACACCTTAGTAAAAGTTTTTGTTTCAGTTATCACTACACTGAGTAGAAAAACAATTGACGAGGCTACAAAACAACATTTAAGTTCACTTTTTTATCTTTAGTGAGTCCAGAGTTGTCACAGTTGTTTTACTAATGACTTACTTAAAACACCAATAGAAGGAGCTTTAGTTTAAGTGCTGTATATGGTCTACTTTAGTTCTTAAAATCAATATAAACCAAAGTTTAATACTGACATAAGAAAACACTACTTATAATTTAGTATACTTTTTTCTAAAAGTGAATATATGAATGAAAAATACAGTTTCCTGTTCAAATGTCACAAGGGAAAGTTTAACTCGATTTTGAAAATACCAGTACATGTATTCATAATTTGTTTGACTGAATTTGCTTTATCAAGAGCTTCGTTGCATTCCTACACCTAAAGGCTGAAAAACTCTGGAATTATTTTCCTATGGCTCATCCTGATTTAATTTAATGCCAAACTCATATATCTGAGGGGGGCCGGGGAGGGGGGGGGGTGTTGGTGTTGGGATTCGGGAGGAGAGAGAGGGCGGGGTGGTTATGGGAGGTTCCCATGACACCCACATCTTTTCATACTTCTTTTTAAAAGTTCTGTAGGCCCTATACGCTTTGATTCGGTCAATAAGAAATAAACCACCTCGTAGATAAAGTGCTGATGAAGAAATAAAGGTTGTTGTTTTTTTTTCTTCTTTTTTTTAAAGCCCATATCTCTATCTCTATCTATTTAATAATACATTTATTTGTAGATCTAGTTGTAGAAAGAACGTCGTATTATTGCAATTTAGTAATTTAGATACAGTACGCCACAGCGCCCATGTGCAAAAAAAATCAACAAGAACAAAGCCTCGCCTGTCGCGTATGAGAGAGAGAAAACATGCCTAGCCCATTGCTTTAGCATGTACTCCTTCACACAACTTGCCACAAAAAACATGGCGGACGCCGCGGTCTAATGTGGCCATCGCGCAGCAAGGCGAGAGAGGGGCGTACTGTATCTAGTACTATAGTGTACATCTATGGATTTTCCTGAAAATGTGTATGGTGTGTTCCAAAGCAATTGTCTATCAGCCGACAAAAGTTCATTACTCTACTATGATTCCTTCATAACCAGACAAAAGACTTATTGAATCCCCCCTCGTATTATTATGATTGTTATTATGAATTTCAATATATTTGGCAACTTGGAAACACACGTGTCCCTTTTCCAATAAAACTGCGATAGCTACAGAGTTGAAAGTTGGCAAGTACCTGCAAAAAAGATAGATGCCCCATGACAGAGCCTGATTTTCGATATATTCATTTCCTGAATTTAGACAAGTATAATATTTGACAAAAAGTTCCCGTCCTTCTTTGGCCTTTGTGGTTATTCCTCTGAGAAACGAAAGAAATCTGCGTAGCTGTCCTTCACAACGGTAGGGCCGAAAGTGATATTTCGCAAGGCGCATTTTGTTTTGAGAGTATAGATCTAGACTTTCTAATTATTTGCATCTCTCAAGATTTATTTAGTGGTTAGGCTACCGGACTCGTAATCGCGAGATTGCAGGATTCGGGGGTTAGAGCTCAGCTCGGTCCGACGCTGTGTCTTTGGGAAAGGCACTTTACACGAATTTCACATTTGTACCGTCCTTTCGGAGATAGACGTTAAAAGAAACTCGGAGGTCCTGCCTCTTAAATAACCTAATAGCGTTGATAGGGGTGTTAAACCTTTACCATTTCACCATTTTCACCAAGATTTATTGCTCCATGCCAGTAGAGTGAAATATAGTAGACCATTGACTTTCAATTGAGGTTAATCATAATGCATCGATCATTCCTTTCATCGAAAGGGGACCCAGCTAATTATTATAAAAAGAGAGAAATTGTATAGTGGAAAGCGGTATAGAATGAGTGAGGGAGAGAGAGAGAGAGAAAGAGAGAGAGAGAGAGAGAGAGAGAGAGAGAGAGAGAGAGAGAGAGAGAGAGAGAGAGAGAGAGAGAGAGAGAGAGAGAGAGAGAGAGAGAGAGAGAAAGAGAGAGAGATTCACGCTCTCACAACCCCACTATGCTATCCCAGTTAAAAGAAAAACAATAACCGTTCACGAAATGAGGTGCACAGTGCATGCTCAGGAAAACTGCCCCAGAGATTCAGCGCATACAATAATATAATTATTTCATAGACATGCATTAAACTTATGGGGTCCATACACGATCGATTACATTGTGCAATTTAATTGTCAATACTCGGAATTGACCATCAAACTGACCGTGTATGGGCAATATTGACGACTTGTGCAACTGCATTGAGTCAATCAAAATCAGTTTGATATATTATTGCACAAGTCTACTTGCTTCCACAATTTAATTGACTGTGTATGGCGACCTTCAATTAAATTGTGCAATAATCATTATTTTTTCTTCCAGATGTTGGACCGTCATCATGTGTAGGGTGTCTGAAATAGGAGAAGTCAGGGCATTTCAATAGGAATGTATCGAGGTTTACAAAAGTTTATCAGCCCTATGGAAAGTGAAGTGTGACGATTACAGCAACAAAGAAAACTTTTTAAGACACTTGTGTATGGGGGGGAAGATGGCGCTTTAAGCCCATACACGATCAATTATATTGTGCAATCCTGGTTGCACAATATAATTGACAGTTTTTAGGTTGCCCTCACACAGCTCAATATAATTGCCAATTTAATTTCGCTAACAATGCGCATTTCGGTCTTGCAACCCACGTAGACAGGATGGAGGATTTCGACTTAGCAATCTCTGTGGTCGTTGTTCTTGCTACAGAAAACGAAGATGATTTCCCAAAGCTTTACTTTTAGTTTTATCCGCCGCTTATACCCTCTCGGGTGTCGCGGGAAGAAAGAGATGTCTCTCTGTCAGCAGCCGGAGCGTTTGGGTCTGGGGGATGCCTTGTTAATGTTTCCCTGACTCCATCTATCCAGGTCTTTCTTGGTCGCCCTCTCGCCTTGTTGCCATCGAATTGTTTTAATGAAGGCACGTTGTGCTGGGGTGTGTGTTGGTAATCGTATGAGATGTCGGAACCATTTGATTTTTTGGTGTTGGATGTAATGCATGACATCGTTTGTGCCCACCATTTCTCTGATTACTGTGCTTCTAATTTTGTCTCGCCAGGTCTTGTTTACTGCTTTTCTAAGGCATCGCATTTCACATGTTGTAATTCTTTGCTCTTAGGTCTTGTTCGTGGTCCATGTTTTGCATTGATAGGTGAGTGTTAGGATCAATATGGGGTTGATCATTTTGAATTTTGTTGTCATAGAGGGATGTTAGGAGGTTTCAGAAGTGGAGTGGACTACGCTGGTAACTAACATTATTGAGCTTTTGTACTCGTGTTTCAATTCCTCTGTTCAGTCGTCCATCCTCTGTGAATATATACTTCTGAAGTACTTGAATTCTTAGACCTGTCTGAGACTGTTTTTGTTGATGTGTACCACCCTGATTGGTTCTGGCTTTCTGCTTACTTTCTTTGTCTCTGTTTTGTTGATGTTGATCTTCATGTCACAATTGTTACATTCTTCGTCTAATCTGGTGGTATGGTGTTGGAGACTTCGCTCATCTTTGTGTGCTAGGCTTTGGTCATCAGTGAAGAGTAATTTATTTAGACTTCTGGTTCTGTGTTGGCCTCTTTTGTAATTATATCCATTTATATGATAAAAAGTAGTGTTGATAGGACACAACTTTGTCTTATTTCGGATATTATCTCAAACCATTCTGTGAGTCTCTCCGACGTTCTTACTGTACGTATGCTGTTCTCGTAAATGGCACGGATGTTATCTCTAGAAGTTGACCTCTTACAGTGTAGCTTTCGAGCTCTTTCCACAGCTTGTTTCTGTTCACTCCGTCGAACGCTTTCTCCTGGTTGACAAATACTATGTTTAGTTCCCTGTTGTGTTCTATAACCCTTTCACACTTTTGTCGTAGGGACAAATATTGCGTCAGTGCATCCTCTTCCCTTTCTAAATCCCATCTGCTCCTCACTCAGAAATGGTTCAACTTTGTGTCTTGTTCGCCATTTCAATGTCTTGGCGACCATCTTGCCCTCTTGGCTTAGCAGTGAAATTCCCTTTACACTCCACAGTCTCTCTTGCTGCCTTTCTTCTTCCAGATTGGTACTATGACCGCTTTTTGCCAGTCGCCGGGATCGTTTCTTTCTGGCCATGCTCCCTGGAAGATTTTTGTGAGCCAAGTCATTCCAGTTTCACCACATGTTAGGATGGTCTCCGTTGTGAGCGTATCTATTTCTGCGCTTCTATTTTGGGGGGCTGGTTTTAACTGCTTGTCTGACCTCTGATGGTAGGATCGTTGGTTCTTCTTCCTCCGGGAGACTTGGTTGGAATTCTTTGTTTGTCTGCTTTTGGGTAGTGTTCAAAAGTTCTGAAAAATATTCCCTCCATCTAGATTTGATTTTTGGAGCTATCGATAATGGGGTTTCCTGTTTTGTTAATAATTATAACTGTTGGGTTGTACGGTTCTTCTCTGAGCCTCATTGTCTTAACACGTCCGTAAAAGTCACGTTGTAGGTACGTCTTTACTCACCGGAGTTTTCTGCTCGATTGGCCGTGTAGGACAGTCAGTCTCATGTGGTGTTTCGTGTGAGCACTTTGCAGGTCCGTGCGAAGTCATGGTCATGTCAGCTGCTGTGTTGTGAGTTAATCGAGTGTTCGGAGAGTCACTACATGCCCCCCCCCCACCAGCGCTGACATGACAGGCGGTTCTAGGACCGGGCAGGTGGTCTCACGATACATCCTGAACGTGAGACTTTCCAGCCTGCCTGTTGTGGTTCCTGTAGAGTAACAGGAGCGGATGGTATAGCTTGGCTAGGCTGGGTTGAATTGTTCGTATGAAAACAAAATTGCGCTTGGATTCACAAGCGATGAAGACGGAGGTCGCCTACGTCTTGGTGCCTGAGCAACACGTACTGGTTGCAACATATCCTCAAAAGCTGGTTTGAGTCGGTCGACAGAGATGTGTTCCGCGACCAAGAAAGGTTCTGTCATGCTTAAATCTAAAACCTTGTGCGGACCAGTATACGGACGCTGTAGGGGTTTTTGGTCAGCGTCGCAGCGGATGAACACAAACTTGGCTGTGTCTAGTGACGAGTGATGTTGGAGGTAGGTGCACAGTGCAGTGATGTCGCCTTGGCTAGTTGTGACTGCATTTGTGATCGTAAGTTGGCGAGGCTGCGTGACTGGTCGAATTGTGAGATGTCACAGATAAAAAAAATTCACCAGGTACTCTGAGTGGTTCTCCATACACTAGCTCGGTGACAGAAGTTCCTCTTTTAGGGCAGTCCTCAAACCAAGCAGTACCCATCCCAGTTCATCGAGCCAGTTCGGGCTTTGGAGTCTTGCTTTGAGAGCACTCTTAAGGGACCGGTGGAATCGCTCAATCAGTCCATTGGATTGAGGGTGATAGGCTGTTGTATGATGAAGATTGGTACCAAGGCGCTCCACCATCTCTCTCCACAAGGCAGAAGTCAACTGAGGGCCTCTGTCGCATGTGATGTCGATGGGGATGCCAAAACGGGCGATCCAGTGATTGATTAGCGCACGGCTACATTCTGTTGTTGAGGCGTCATTGAGTGCGATAGCCTCTGACCATCGTGTCGTCATGTCGATGATTGTGAAAAGGTGAGTGAAGCCCTGCGATGGGGGTAAAGGACCTACAAGATCGACATGAACGTGACTGAACCTCTTTTCAGGTACTGAAATCTTCTCGATGGGTGCCTTCGTATGCTTTTGCACTTTGGAAGCTTGGTATTCCGTACATTCCTTGGCCCACTTGCTGACTTCCATCCTTAACCCATTCCTAACAAATCTCAGGGATATCAGGCGGATTGTAGCCTTCCTTCCTGGGTGGGAGAGGCTATGAAACAAATCGAAGACCTGTCGACGAAATGCTGGAGGTACAATTGGTCTAGGATGTCAGGTCGAAATGTCACACAGCAGTTCTGGTCCTCCTGATTCGATAGCCATTGAAACGTTGCGCAATCCTGGGGAAGAGTCGCTGTCGTCTGGAGAAGAGGTGTCAGTGTATTGGGCTTCAGCCATTGCGTTGTAGTCCAGTCCCAATGTGGTCTGGAAAATGGCTCGGGACAAACAGTCTGCAACAACGTTCTCCTTCCCGTGAAATTCTGAGATGAATGTCAGGTGACGTTGCTGGCGAGCTGACCAGGGTGTGGATAACTTGGACATAGCGTCCACCAGAGGTTTATGATCGATGAATGCTGTGAAGCACCTACCCTCAAGCAAGAATCGGAAGTGACGGACGGCAAGATAGAGTCCTAATAACTCCCGATCATATGTGCTGTACCGTTGTTCTGGCTCTCGAAGTTGTCTGCTGAAAAATGCTAAAGGCTGCCAGGCCTCATCGACATATTGTTCGAAGACAGCGCTATCTACGTGCTCTGACGCGTCGGTGGTTAAGGCGAGGGGAACGTTTGTTCTGGGATGCGAGAGGAGAGTGCAGTCGGCAAGCATGCGTTTGCTGGCCTGGAACGTTGTAGTCATCTGTTCCGTCCAGCAAAGTTCTGTTTTCTTCTTTTCTCCCTTCAGAGCTTCGAAGAGAGGGCGTAGTACTGATGCAGCTCGAGGTAGAAAGCGATAGTGGAAGTTTAGCATTCCCGGAAATTCTTGGAGTGCTTTGTAAGTGGCTGGCTGTGGGAATTCTTCTATAGCTTTGACTTTGGAAGGGGGTGGGGTAGATCCATCTCGTGTGACTCGATGGCCTAGACATTCAATTTCGGTCACCCCAAACACGCATTTTTCTAACCTAACAACTTGGCCCGCTTCTTCGAGTCTGTTGCGAACTTGCCGTAGATCTTTAGTATGTTGAGCTGCTGATGAGCTGGCAATGAGTATATCATCCAGATAGATGAATGCGCACGAGATGTCCTGCAGGACGGAGTCCATAAGACGCTGGAATGCCAGTGCGGCGTTTTTAAGGCCGAATGGCATACGTAGAAATTCGTATAGGCCGAATGGTGTGATGACGGCAGTTTTCGGAATGTCCTCCTGCGCAACTGGGATCTGGTGGTAACCTCGAACGAGGTCGATTTTGGAGAAAATACTTTTGCCAGCGGGTCGTTCTGAGAAGTCTTGAATTTGGGGAATCGGATAACGATCTGGGGTCGTTCTCTTGTCGAGTCCACGGTAGTCGCCACAAGGTCGCCAGTCTCCATTACCTTTTGGAACCATGTGAAGAGGTGAAGACCAGGGACTGCTAGATCGTCTAATAATTCCCATTTCCTCCATTTTCTGGAATTCAGCTATGGCCGATAAGGTTGGCTCGAGGATTTCAGGAAACTCTATTAATATCTTCCTAAATTTGTTGCTTTCTGGGTCCACTTTGGCTAGCTGAGAATCTGAAATCTGAGTGACAGTACATGGGTATACTTTGAAAGATTGAGCCTCTATCAGTTTCTGATCACGAATGGCTACCACTATGTTGTGGCGGCGAAGAAAGTCAGCACCAAGTAGGGCCCGCTTTACATCGGCGATGACAAGCCTGTCGTCGAAAGCATTGTTTTGGAAATGAATGGTGGTGTTGAGCATTCCATAGGTATTGAATGTGCTACCATTTGCGGCTAAAAGTGGAGAACCTGAAGTGTTCGCCTTTTTGTCCTGCCACGTTGCAGGAAAAACCGAAACTTGGGCTCCCGTATCGATGATGTAACGGCGGCCAGAGACAGAGTCCATGATAATCAATTGAGCTTTTTGTGGGCCACAGAAGGTTCTGAAGCCAGACTGAATTCTGCTGACCCACCTACTCGTTTCCCTGAACCGCAGATGTGTTTTTGGAGGCTTTGTAACTGCATGGCGGAACGCATTTTTTGGCGTTTGGTCCGAATCTATGGTGGTAAAAGCATAGACCTGTCGAGTGGCAAGGTCTGGGCTTGCTTGCAGCCGTTGTACGATCTACGGCCAGTAGTGTCGCAGGTGGAGCAACGGCAAGGAATAATTTGTCGGCCTCTTGTGCTAACGTCGGCAGTCGAGATGGTCGAATGTTGCCAAGGGGGGGGGGGGGGGCTCTCACGTATTCGGGCAACTGTTGTAGGAGTAAGTGTCTGAAACGGAAGCACGGTTCGTGCGCTCCCAGTAGGCCTAACATGGAGTCCATTAACTCTGGCGGCTTACGGTCTCCTAACCCCTGTAGTTTAAAGAGCGCTGATGCTCTTTCCGTATCAGACAAACTATATACCGGCAACAGAAATGTTTTCAGCGTGCTGTAATTGTTGTCTTCTGGTGGGTTGGTTAAAAATTGAAAGTGCCCGAGTTGCTGTGATGTTGTCGAGGGCGGCAACAACATGGTAGTATTTAGGTTCGTCTTGGGTAATATTTCGTGGAGCGAATCGCGCTTCAGTTTGGGCGAACCAAGCTTCCGGCCCGGCTGTCCAAAATGTTGGTAGTTTAATAGAAACTGCACTTACTTGACACATTTTGAAGGGATGGTAAGGGCTGTGATGAAAACGCAAGTCCGCTCAAATATGATTCAAAACATAATCCAAGATAGAACATACAACTACAACATGGTGATTTATGGCACGGTTCGCTTAGGTGTTCTCCATATTTTGCTCAAAATTAATTTTTTTTTGATGCTCTAACGACACTTTTGTGGTTCCTTTTTGCTGGTCTGTATTGCATGTAGTCGTTTTCGTCCTTGGATTTTATCCCTTTCTGAAAAAGTTTGTTTTCGTTGATGGCCTCTTTGACGCTGTCATTCCACCATGGTGTTCCTTTAATGGATCCTCTCCCTATTCTCGTTTTTCCTCATACTTTTATCTGTGTTTCTGACACCCCAGTCCACAATGCCATGACACAAAGAAATAAACAACAACATCTGTTTCTGTTAGCAAGCTTTTAAAGAGAGTCCATGTTATGTTTCTTCAACGTTCATTGAACTGGTGTCTTGGTTTTTTAGTCTCTTTGTGATCTCGTCCTCAACTTTCTGCACATTGTCCTCTTCATTGAGTTTTCGTAAATTAATTTTCTCTGAATGTTTCTTCTTCCGTTTTCTCGTGGGTTTTTCCTCTTTACACCTCATCATCACTGGTCGGAGATCTGTATCAAAGCTGATGTTTGGTATTGATCTTGCTTCAGCTGTTTTTGTTCTGTTGGCGATTCTTCTCAGTATGACGTCAATGTGTGAAGAAATTTCTAGGTTGTTCCATTTGTACCACAACTGGGTTTGACTTGGCATGTGCTGGTAAGAAGTATTTGTGATGTATAATGCATACTCTGCATGCACCGAGAGCTAATAGTTTTTCCCCATATAGTAACAATTTGAATCGGTGTCACCGTGTGGTCCACAGTAGTTTTCCCATGGTGTCCTTCTAGGGCCTACGTGTCGATTATGATTAGCTCCTCCTCATCAAGTACGCTTCCTATGGTGTCCACCAACTTCTAAAAAGATTCTTCCTTACCTTCCCTTGAGTATGTGTCGTTACAAGGGGCGTAAACTTGGATGATAGTTTCACTTTTTTGCGCTTTCTGTATTCTGATCCTTTCAATTCTTTCTCTATAACTCTTTCTGCCTTGTCAGGTTATATTATGAATTCCACATCATAAATAGATCTGTCTTCCAAAAAAGCAATGAATGGTTTCCTGAGAAGGTCCGCTGCCGTCTTCAGTCGATGCTAGACATTTGTACACTGTGAGTTTGCTGGGACTTCTTGGTCGTTGAGGAAGGCGAGGTTATTGACAATACCACAAAGTTGGTTCATAAACCTGGTCCGTCTCTGCACTAGATGTTTTTTAGTCAAACACTTTCTTTAATTTCTTGCGATAATTTGTTCTGTAGGCATTGACCTTTTTTCATCTTCTCTTGTATTTGTATAGTTTTGGTACATTTCTTGGAATTTCTTTTTAATATGCCGTAAGCAGCATCCTTCTTTTGTCTTTGTTGCTGTGATCATGGGGGAAAGGGTGAGTTGAATTAGGGGATGTCAAGGGAACACGTCTTAATTGTGGTGATGGAACTTGAGTCTGGACTACACATTACGAGATGACTGTTGTGAGGAAGGCACTGAAGGGATAAAAGGAGGTTGGGAGGGGTAGAAAGAAAGAAAGAAAGAAAGAGAGAGGGAATGATATAGAAAGAGATAGAGAAAGGGAGAGAGAGAGAGAGTGAGAGAGAGAGAGAGAGAGAGAGAGAGAGAGAGAGAGAGGGGGGGAGGGGTGGGGGGGGAGATACAACATAAGAATGAACGAACAGACGAACGAACAAAAGAACGAGCAAACGAAAAGATTTCGTTCAAGACGAATGGTAGTGTTCTCACTTAAAATTTTGCACATTTTTTCACTTAAAATTTTGCACATTTTTTGCAACACACATGTCGCTTTTTAAAAAATTTGTTATTCCACACCTAATTCCTTGGATACCAATATAAAATATTGCTTAGAATTGTCATTGACTGTGTTCATGAACAAGGTAAAACGTTCCTTGACCTTAAAATTAGGTTTTCAAAACTGCCCAAGTCATAGAAATTTTACAGCTCAGTAAGCAAAAATGCCAAAATCCGCAAAACGTATATGTTTTGTAATACATGCTTAGGGATAAAAGTCGTGGTTCCAGGGATTAAATATTTACAGATCTACAGAGTATTGGACAGAAATGCCGAAGCAAAAAAAAAAATAATGGTGCCCGTCTTTGCCTTATATTTGTTTAAGGATTTTCTGTCGATCTTTATCCCCATATTTTGTGTAACCCATTTCAAACTTCTCTCCTGTTACCCAGCATTTCACATAGATGAATATTCCCTAGATCTTGTTGTTTTCTTTGAGATTTTGCGAGTGAAAATTCCTTTCCTGTTCCGTTATATGACATGAGACAGCTGAGCTTATACAATGCACGATTGAAAGATACAGAGCCAAGTTCAGCCCAACATGGTGAGTATTTGAGCGTACATTTCCCCCCTGTTACCAGGGCCAAGAACGACTTATTATACAGAAATCCGATACACTCTCTTTTGATTAGGAAGTCTGTCAAGGTTACATTTCAATGGTACTGGATCGATAACAACAACAACATTTCAATGGTAAGACAGCCCATAACATGATCTCTACCCAGTTAGTGGTCGTCATGGTAATGATGTACATAATTCCCTCCTGTTACTTTTCCTGCTGATACCTTGGTTTTGCTAACAGGAGAGAATAAAAGAAATTACAGGAAAGAAGGGAATGTGCTAAATAGTTTGGGTTAGAATGTGGGGTAGTGCACGCTTAATAGAGTAAAAGAAAGAGGTTAAAACTAAAGGTAGTTTGTGCTTTTTCAACGGAACACCTGAATTGTAATTTTTATCTTTGAATTTGAGTAACAGAGTGGAATTGAGAGTAACAGGTGAGAATAGAAGAAGCGGCACGTGTCAAATATCAAAGTGACCAAAGTTCGGGTTGAAAGTGGAACGTTTATGCACAAACAAAACAGAATAGTTATGATATGAAAGATGTGTCTGTACTTTTTCAACAAAACTCCTGTATTTTGATTTTATAATTTAGGTTACAGGATGGAATTCAGAGCAATAACGAGGGAACGACAGAAAATCCTTCAATTTTTCCTACATAGATGATAATAATTATGCAACATACTTTTGTTCCACCAAAATCTAGAACCTTTTATGTTTATAAATGTTATCGAAGAGTTCTAAGAAATCGTGATATTGCGTGTTTAGGGGTTCGAGCCTAGGCTCGGTCCAACGTTGTGTCCTTGAGAAAGACACTATGCACAAATTTCCCATTTGGCGCCGTCCTTTCGGAGAGGACGTTACTTTATGATGTCTCACCTCTGACATAACCTTATAAGGGTGTTAAACCTGTACCATTTTACCATTTTCTAAATCAAGATCTTTCATTGAGTTGCAGATTTAGAAGTGCATTTCGCGTTGTTGCAGAGACGTAAATGTAGACTTAAGCAAGAAATAAGAATCTTCTTCGCAGAACATTTGTCACGCAGGAAATCAGCTTAGCTTAGTTGACTTCAGCACTATGCCACTTATACTAGGTCTAGATTAATTTTATGAGGGGCTGGCCCTATTGATAATTGATTTCTCAAACAAGACTTTTTATAAACATTTGCTATTTTCCCCCTCATGCAAAGCTGACTCCTGCTGAAAAAAGTATTAAAGGAGAGACAGAGAGAGGCTAAACAAGAACCCAGTGAAGAGACTGCACTAAATGCAGTATGAAAATCAGAACTGCATCAAAGACAAAGAACAATAGGAAAGGAAACCTGTCGTCTGTATGATTTCAAGAAACCATAGGGTAGCATGTATAGAATGGAGAAAAACGAAGAAAGAGAAAAACCTGAAGAAGAAATCAAACAGTGCCGATGACAAAACAACAGATGCCCCATCATCGAGCGTGTTATTTTCTAGATTAAAATGTAGGTTTGCAATGAAAACAGTGCAGAGAAAAAAAAATTAAAGTTGAAAATGAAATTCTTATCTGAGAACAGGAAGACGGTGAAAAGAACACTGAGTGAAATTTCCTTTTGCTCACTTAGATGAATTGAAAGCCGATACAAGAAAGAGAAAAAACAAAAGTATTCGAATGTTAGCTTCTGGGGAAATATTAAGCACAAAATCTAAAGCATATTTTAATTTTGTAAAATCTCAACATAAAGAACAAAAGGAGATTGAAGAAAAAAGTGCTTTCCAATCTGCAGGTGGATAAAGTGCACATTTTGGATGTTTTTCCCTTCGACCTGACAATTCGAGAATTTTGAACAGTTTAAAGATATTATTATTGTTACCTTGAAAGAGATATTTTTAAAACCCAGAAACTTTTTTTGAATGGAATGTTGAAAGAATGTGGCGTCGGTGGCCTAGTGGTTAGGCTCTCGGACTCGCAACCGTAAGGTAGTAGGTTCGAATGCCGTCAGGGGCCCCACGTTGTGTCCTTGGGAAAGGCACTTTACACGAATATTCCTCACTTCACCCGTGTGGGGAATGGGTACTCGGCTATAGACAGCGAAAGATCTTGTCAGTTTGTTAGTGTTTGAGCCCTTAATCAGCTGTTTGCAGTCTATGCTTCCCGGGAAGCTGAGAATGTTTCGCGTGTTCTATAGTTTGCTGGGGTATAATTGCTGGGGTAATAATATAGTGTAAAGCGCATAGAGCTTGCTATTGAGTGGGGATATGCGCTATACAAAAGCTATTTATTATTATTATTATGACATCATATAACATCTGTACAGACAGCACCAGAGCAGTTCAAACATTTGTTTTACAAACTTTTGACGGTGGAAGCCATTTAATTTAGGGTCTTTACGAAAGCTACAGAATCTTGTGCGTGTAAGATTTGATAGCTAACACATTGTTTACGTATTTTGTTATTCTGAAGGTCATTCCTGCTCAATTTTGGCCAAAACATGCATGCACAGATTGGTGATCTTTGAAATCCAGTCCCACTACTAGACATCACCTTCGACTGGGCACAACATAAACAAGTTGAGGAATTAACTTAGCTTGGGAGCATGCTTACACATCTGATGAAAGTATCACCAACTCAGCCAGCTTCACGAGCTTACAACTCTAATATGTCCTGATACAGGGGCGGGTGCAGACCACGCAAAACTTGGCGGGCTAGCGTAATAGGGGCCCTCCTGAAAATTGCACCTCCCCTCGACATCTAACAATGCAAGAGGAAAGACGAAGTAAAGTAAAAGGAACCAATCCTCGCATACTCTGAGGACATGAGACTCACTGCAACGTGGCAGAAATGGGAAGCAATGAAAGAAAATAGAAATCCTGAACGGCGAACAGAAGAAAATAAGTATCACTATGAAGAGAACAGAAACTGGGAGACTCTGGGCATTGCGGACGTTATTCCTGAAAACGTTTCTACAGTACAAGTTACGCGATTTTAATATTGACCATCAGTTTAAGGAAAGACAACGACCAACCTTCAAGCCAATTAAGCAAGAGTACATGCTGACGTCGCTCAAAATTGTTTTTAGTAAAATAAAAGAGGAAATACAAAGCACACACATTGGGGCTTTGCAAAATCAACAGTCTACACTACACACTGGTGACTTTACATCCCTCTTACTTTATCTGATCTCTTATACTGTGAGGTGTTGAGGAGAGATTTAATTCTCGGACATGGGCCAGGTGTGTAGCTTTTCTGATCGGCATATTGTGCCTTTGGAGGATGTCTTCGACTTTTTATAAACCTTCCTTTTGCTCTGAAGCCATCGAATCGAATGTTGTATACCTTTGAGGCTGGCTGTTGTTACCCCATTCTCATTGCACGTCCAAACCACCATAGTCTGTTGTCTCTCGATATATTTCGTTTCGACGCCCACTTATTATTGATGCCTTCTTTTTTTTACACGGGTAACTACACCCAGTAAATAACGCGTCGACAGAATGTGTTATATGCCTTTAACATTCCCATTCATTTTTCAGTTATTCCTTTAGATGATATCACTAATAATGTACGTAGACAAGTGTTTCATTCTTGATGAGATTTGCTGTTAAAATCTGATAACAGTCTTTTAGGTTCCCTCCTGTTACCCACTTTCTCTCCTGTTACCCACTTTTCTTTTCCCTCCTGTTACCGCCCCTGTTTACGTTCATATGAAAAAATATAGACCTTGTTTTTAAAAAGTAAGTGTGGGACTGCTAAAAGGAATAGAAATTCATGTGATCACGATGCATTTGATCTGCTTAGAGTGAGAATCACAAACTGAAACTCAAAAATTTTCATTAATTTTTTAATTTGGCACTTTAATCCGAAATACTTTTCCGTGGATGGTAAAACTGAAATGGTTTTTTTAAAAATTATTTATCTGATGAATAGACCTAGTTTCACCAACATGATTGCATCAGCCCCCAAAACCTATTCCAGAAAAACTGCTCTATGATTTCTTTTTGTAACAGGAGAGAATATTTCCCTAGGAATCTAACACAAAAGTTGCCGTTACGCTCTAATTTGACGGAATTGAGCTAAGAAATTTCTCATGTAGGTCTATATATGGTTGATTCATTTTAATAAATATCATTTTGAAATTTTTCACAAAGATTAATTTTTCGAAAAAAGGAAAATCTAAAATGTGACATTTAAAAAAAATAACTCATATATAGCGGCATGTGCTGCATGCAGCTTTGTGTGATTTCTGTTAGATAGATCGACACAGAGACAGAGAGAGAGAGAGAGAGGGGGGGGGGATGGGGTACGAGCAGGCCCTGATTTAGGCGTGTGCTAGGCGTGCTTAAGCACAGGGCCTCAGAGCCAAGGGGAAACTGACCAAGTGGGCCTTGAGTTGGGGAAGGTAACAAGTATCAGGCGTAAAAATCAGAAGAAGAAAAAAAGACATTCAATAAATGAAATGTAGCTAAAGACTATTCTTTTTAATTAAAACTGAAAATATTTATTTTGGCCCCTAAAAAGAGTAGAATCGATATGGCAACATCCAATGTAAACAAGTTTTTCCTACCTAACGCTGTGTTGGAGCAAAGCCGTCCTATGTACATCTAGTCCAGGACTATTAGGCTACTGTCCCTAGCACAAAAATCACCTTGACCCGTCACTAATTGCAACATAATTTCTGTTTAGGGGTAGCTGCAAAGTTTGTTTTTAAGAATCTCTGCTTTGTCTTTATAGTTTGAAGTTGCAGCTGTCACAAATCTCTGAAACAACAACTGAGAATCAATTGTCACAGGGTCGCAAACTGGAGCGGAGTTGTCTGGTTTCAGGCTCGCCTTCAATGATTTTCAACGCCTTTCCACTACAAAGGCTGGTCAAATGCTATAATTGGTGTTTTGTTGTGTTATTTTACATGGGGACCGCAAAAACGATCGTGACGGTTAAAATGGAGACACACAATGCGAGGAACAAAATAACAACAAATTCATTATCTATTCCAGACTGTGGCCTATCTGAAATTACACACACACACACACACACACACACTCACATACACACACACAAAACACATACGCACGCACACACACACACACACACACACACACACACACACACACACACACACACACCAACGCAGGCACGCAGTCACATACAAAAAATACAATGCCGAAAGCTAGTATGGACGGACGACTGAGATATCTAGATCTAGACTCAACTCATTTCTACATGTACGTGAATTAGACATTGATCTAGATCTAAGTAGATCTAAACAGATAGACCAATTGGTCTACTAAAATAAGTATTTCATAGAAACTCTATTTTGTTCTTTGACCATAACGGGTTTCCATACTTTTGCGCATACGTAAGTGTTTTATCACGGGCGTCTGTGTTTTTGTTGATTTTAAAGCGTACAAGTGGTAACAAAGCAATTCTTTCGACATAGCTATTTTAAATGGCACATCTGGCTTTAAACTTCTGCGAAAATGCGTCAACAAACTATTAGGGTTAAGTGTTTCACAGGAAGAAAGGTGTCAAGGTTTCCAGGAAAAGTGCATCACTTCCCGTGGAATGCCCGGATGTAAACCAGCAAAAACGTCTTTTTAGTTATGGAAACCCTCGGGGGTTAGAACAGAAATTGGTCAGCAGAAAATGACCAATATCTCCGAAAAGCCAGACCCTAAACAGGTATAATTTATGGTGGTTGTTCAGAACACCCTTTTCTACCGCTTCGTGTCGGAATTATTTCTGTTGCAATTAGTGAGGGGTTATTTCCTGTGGACAGTGGACTATATCCTCCTTCATCAATGTACTAGACTATATTATATCTTTTTGTACTGTAACCTAGATCTAGAATCAAGATTCTATGGGTACGGTAGGCTGGGATAACATGGTTTCAACACCAATAGGTCCTATCTCGACTAGGAAAAAGATAAAGTGATGCATTTGATGAAATGAATGGTAGATCTAGATATAAGTCAGAGCAGGGTTCAGAGCGGGGTTCAGGGTTCAGAGCGGGGTTTGGCATTCAGAGGAGATGAAACTTTTTGTTTACCAAATAATGGAGACTTCAAGGGGTTGTTAGAGCTTATTGCAAAGTTCGACCCGTTTCTACATGAGCACATCGAGCAGCATGGCTACAGAGGCTCTGGCCAAACATCTTACTTGTCAAGAATTTTGTGAGGAAAGAATAAAACTGATGGCCGATAAAGTTAGAAGTTTGATTATCAATGACATCAAACAAGCTGGGTACTTCAGTATATAATATCAGTGCACTCGACACCCGATGTTTCATATGTTGACCAATCACTCTCATTAGATTTGTATCTCCCGAAGATAGGATTCCTACCGAGAGGTTTTTATTTTATTTTTATTTTTTGAACTTCAAGACTACACGGGAAATGGCATGGCAGAGCTGATTCTCAATTATTTTGATGAAATTGGAATCGATTTCAGTAAATGTAAAAATCAGTCATACAACAACACAGCCAACAGGTCTGGCAAGTATAATGAAGTCCAACAAAGAATTTTGGAGAAAAACAAATTTGCAAATTTCATTCCATGCGCCGGCCATTCTCTTAACCTTATAGGACGTGCCGCTGTTAATTCAAGCTTGGGGGCAATTAATTTCTTTGGGATCGTAAACGAATTACAATGTATATTGTTTTTTATCTGCTTCAACAACACGGTGGGTCAACTAATATGAGGCTTTGCAAAGCATTCAAGATGATACCAATGAGAAGGGTGGTAACCAGACGAAATGCCGGAATTCTGCGTCAAAAGATGGAAGAATAAACTGGGAATTTGGCTTCATGCTACATCTTTGGAAATTCTGCTTGAACGTTTCCTCAAAGTCAGCAAGACATTGCAGAATCCTGAAGTGACGTTGAATACTTGTGCAAATCTTTATACATCTCTGCAAGACTTTCTCTCAACAACTCGGGACAACTTTGACAAAATTGAGCAAAATGCACAGCGAGCTTTGCCTGGTTTTGACTACAAAACCCCTAGAAGAAAAAGAATAACACATGCGGCTGATGGTCCTTCTCCCAACGCACTAGACAGCAAGGGAAAGGGTCAAAGTAAAATCTTTCTTTACAACAATTTACGCTCTCTCAACCAAACTCATGAAAAGAGCAACTGTATACAAGTACAAAGAAGGGTCAGGGCAAATTTCTTTCTTGCAAGAATTAGATACACGCAGAATGAAAATTCAACACAATGTTGAAAATCTGACTGCACAATACCCGAATGATGTGGACCCCAACCTTGCGGATGAGCTTGTGCACTTTCAGAGACATCTGAAATAAATATATCCTGAAAAAGAAAAACATAGCTACCAAGTAATGTATAACATGCTCACAAAAGACAACGTTCAAGCAGTTTTCCCCAACGTTGAGATCACCCTCAGACTATTTCTTACCCTGATGGTGACAAACTGCAATGGCGAGAGATCATTTTCAAGATTGAAAAGAATAAAGAATGAAGCAAGATCTACAATGGCCCAGGGGAGGTTGTCAGATCTCAGCATCTTCAACATTGAGTCCATTTAGGCCTTCGCAGTAAAAAAAAAAAAAGCAAAAGAAGCCAGAAAAAAGGCCTTTGTAGTTTGATATTTTAGGGTAAGTTTTGTTCATTTTTGACATGATAAAATTATGCACAACTATCAGCGGCAGCAGCAGCAACAACAACAACAGCAGGGGAGAGTCTGCTGAACTGGACATTGGATAGCGACATGACGGTAATGAACGACGGAAGACACACTCGTATCAACACCAAGTCGAGACATGACGACCATCCCAACCCCAATCCCTCTCCCTCTTCCC
>NW_004797608.1:801766-803412 GCF_000002075.1 Aplysia californica
CATCCCTCCGTCCTTACTAAAAAAAATCTGGGTCCCAAAGCGCTTGAGACAATGCTCTCCATTTTCTACATGTCATTTAGCTCAGCAGAAGTCCCACAAGTGTCGGTCCGACGTTGTGTCCTTGGGAAAGGTACTTTACACGAACTTCTCACTTGGCTCGGTCCTATCGGAGACAGACGTTAAACTAGGAGGTCCCGCCCCTTAAATAACCTAATAGTGTTGATAGGGGCGTTAAACCTATACCATTTTTATACCACGAGTCTTGAAAGACGCCACCATTGTCCCCCTCCTCATACCGCCAAACTAGCATCAGAACTAACGTCGTTTTGACCGATAAGCCTCACATCCTGTGTCATCAAAGTTATGGAGAGAATGGTATCTGACCGACTCTACGACATGGCCGAGCGGAACGGCTGGTTCTCCGAACTGCAGTCTGATTTCAGGAAGGGAAGAGGTGTGGAAGACCAAATTCTGAGAATTACGAAGAAGATTACCGACAGCTTCCAAAAGAAGGAGAAATCAGTACTCGTCCTCCTCGATTTTTCAAAGGCATACGACACGGTCTGGCGAGAACGCCTACTCCACACCCTCCTAGACAGAAGTATCCCAGATACATACGTTATATGGCTGAGTGACTTCCTTCAAAATCGTCAAGCCAGAGTCCGATTCAAGGGAATACTGAGTAAGAACAAGAAAATGGGCCAAGGCTCCCACAGGGTTCCGTCCTGGCACCCATCCTCTTCCTCTTTTATATGGACGAACTGGCGAAACTACTTCCGGATGATCTCACAATTTCACTCTACGCTGACGACGTCTCTATCCTCGCTTCATCACGCACGGCACGAGACGCCGAAAGTCTGTTGTTGTTGTTGTTGTTGTTTTTGTTTTTGTTGTTGTGTGTGTGTGTGATAGCCTATCAATTCGATGTTTGGAGCCCCGAAGAGCGTGCTCTTAGCCAGGGCCACCGCCTGTTTTACGTAGCGGGTGGGGCAGTCCAACCTCCCTGAATCCTCCCCAAAGAGATGCCACCGCCGGACCTCCGCGGCGGGACATCTCTGCAGTCAGTGCTCCAAATTTTGGGGCTCCACGATGCACAATGCACATATTGGGTCCGATATTTTGTCTATCCTTTTTTGTAGGCCCGCAGCTCAGAAAAGTGACCGGTCCTGATTTTTGCCAATAGTGACTGGTCACTGCGGGACTTAATTTGAGCCTCTCGTTTTAAGGAAATTGCCCTGTATATTTCCTTCGTCTGCATGTGGGATATCGGAGGGTCTTTTGTGATGAGTTTTATCTGGGCGCACGCACCTTTTTGTAATTTGGCGGCCTGGACCCGGCAGCGCTGTTGCCAGTTTGGCATAACTGTCAGCGAGATCGTTGCCGAGAATATCGCAGTGACCAGGGATCCACTGAATCGTCGATTGAGGTGTTGCATTATTTATGTGTAGTCGCATTTAGTCGAGGGATGGTGATGTTCCCACTAATGCCATGCATAGCGATTGACTGTCAGTGAAGATAGCGACAGAGCTGGGTGAATCGCACTGTTTTTCAACCCAGTCAATGGCCATTTCCAAGGCTCTCCTCGAAAGAGCACGTGAATATGGCGCCTTTCTCCCTCAGTGTCTCAACGACGGTCGGGTTGGACG
>NW_004797608.1:804110-806187 GCF_000002075.1 Aplysia californica
GTTGCTCTCATGTAACACCTCTAATCTTCTGGCGTTAATATGACCTGATGCAGTTGCGAGCGCCGTAAAACCTCTACTTAAAGTTTACTAACTGATAACGACATTACTTATGCTATTGTGCTTGTTTATGGTGCTTCCGAATGTGGGGTGAGGATGTCTTAGTTGCAGAAGAAAAGTATAAGCGTGCGTTTGTTTGGATGTGCGTATGTGTCCGTGTGACTTCTTTCTCTCGTGCCCTTTTGGGTGTCATGTTAATGATCTGTTAGGCACGACATCAGGCAATCATTGACTATGGGAACATGAGTAAGCACATATAATCATGTACAATATGATGTGGCGTCGGTAGTCTAGTGATTAAGCTGCCGGACTCGTAATCGGGAAGTTGCTGGTTTGGGCATTCGAGCCTCGGGCTGGATGTTGTGTCCTTTACACAACTTGACACGTGTTTTCCTCACTTCCCCCAGGTGGGAAATAGGTACCCGGACATAGACAGAGAAAAAACGTGTCAGTATGTCCATGTTTTAGCGGCTTGTACGGTATGCTTCCCAGGAAGTTGAAATTGTTTCAGAATGCTATCAGGTCTGCTGCTGGGGTAATAGTATAGACTCTAAAGCGCGTAGAACTTGCTTCTGAGTGGTGATTTGCGCTATACAAATGCTATCTATTATTATTATAATGTTTCAACGTTAAAAAAAACACACAAAAAAGAGGATAATATTATGAATTTTTGTGGTGAGGTCAAAATATTAATTATTTTCATTGTAGCTTGTGTCGCATATCCTTGCCATACAAGGCTGTCCTAGAAGTATGAGTGTGTGTCGTGGGGGCGGGTGTGGAGGGGAGGGGAGGGTTACATACCCCTTTCCGACTCTCTTCGTAAAGACTGACCAAATTTTCTCCCTTAATCCACCGATATGCCTACTCAATGTCATCGATTTTATAAAGATTTGCAAAGTTTCGTGTTGTATTCAATTTGGATGAAAACTTTGAAAAAAATTCTCAAATAGATTTTTTTTCCTCAGTACGAAAATTGTACGTCCCCTTAATTTAACTTTATCTGTACGAAGTTTGGCTGCAATTTTTTAAAAAGTATATTATTTTTTTAAAACTGAACCTGACGACTCATTGCTCTTTAAATCGATCCTTTCTCTTTTTAGACGCCCTTGACAATCAACGAAATGTCACACTATCCACGAACTGTGTTTTTATTCCCGTGGTGTCGATACGCTTTCCGTTTTTTCAACTTGGCAAATGTTTATCGATGTTCACATTCAGACCAAAAATAAAAAGTTCTATAACAGCCAATTTAAAGGACCCTTTAGATCGTCTGTGTCCATCAAGAATAAACTTGTGACGTTCGCATATTGTTGCATTTCAGGGTCTTTGCTCCTGAGTTGGTAGCTCCACCCTAAAATGAACCCTGCCTTACTCCACTGGCAATCTGAAACGTGTTTGATACATGATCACCGCTCTTAACGCATGCTTGTCTCTCAGGGTTTATTTTGTTAAAGTTTCTTTAAAAAACAAACAAGGGACTTTGGTCAGATCAAAAGCTTGTTTAAATTCGAACAACAGAAAGAGTCCACACAAATTAATCATCCTCTGATATTGAAAAAGAAACCCTACTATGTTTCTGTGTGCACCGTTGAAATATTGCTTCTGTTATAAGATCTATCAACTATTCTCTAAAATAACTTAGAAACGACTGAGGCGTGTTTGCAGTGCCTTGCCCAAAACTGTGTAGTCATCAATACTGAGGGAGATATCCCCCCCCCTCCAAATAAAAAACAACAACGCACAAACAAAAAACAAAAAACAAACAAATACGCCCATAGGCAGTTAATTTTACTTTACGAATTAAAGTAATTACAGCTAACTTTTCTGAAAAAAAAATGAAATTAAAACATTTCACCAGGGCTGACTTTGAATGTCGCCAAAATACTTCATGCAACTGAACTGGAAGACTATCGGCCGAACAATTAATTTGATCAAAACATGTTCAGACCTCTATGACTTCAGCTTCTGATATTGGCTCATCACACATAGCCATCTCAGATTCTGTCAACACTCCCCCCCC
>NW_004797608.1:806287-808461 GCF_000002075.1 Aplysia californica
CCTGCCCGCCTGTCTAAACGACAGAACAGAGACAAATCAAGTAGAGACAAATCAAGTAGAGACAAATCAAGTAGAGACAAATCAAGTAGAGACAAATCAAGTCATTCTGCTATCGCTGGCTTCTGCGTTTGGCCACGGGATGCGGCCGCGATTTTTAGGTCGCGGTCGCGATTTTGGCGTTTATCAAGAAAGACAAAACCACAAAGCTACTTCATAACATAGTAGACATGTATTTTGATACGTTTTAAGATGTCCATGTGTATCTATATTCATGCGGAGAATATAAGTAGCTCTACTTTACATTACATAATTTACATGTAATAATATCCTGTAGTCCTACTTTTTTAAAAACATTACTCATTTGGGGTTAAAACAGCCAATCTTCGGATAGGTGGACACGAGCCCTAATTAAATTTGTTAGTTTTTGTGGTTATTTATCCGGGCTGTTCAAACTTTGGTTTCATTCTGTTGTGAAACCTTTATTTTTCACGTTTTTACACTCTGGATGACCACACACGATTTTCTGGATGCTTAAAACTGAGCTCAAGAAATTCTGGTGCTTTAGATTCTTACCTCTATTAACATATTGCTATATACGTCGTCACACAGAGTTGAAAGCTTGAAAACTTATGGCAACTTTTTTGGCAACTTTTGGACCCCCCCCCCCCCAAAAAAAAAGGCAACAAACGCAGATGCTAGATTATGGTCGCTTTTAGATGCTAGATTATGGTCGCTTTTAAGGACTCGCGGGATAACCCAGATTTCGGGGGTTTCCCGAAATCTTGACCTACACCAAACGTGCGCATTGCCCTACCTATTGGAGAAGTTTGGTTTCATTGGTGTGTATATTTGTTTGGTTATAGAGAAAACCTTCCGTGTCTTTAAAGTTAGATTTCATGGGTCCAAAAACGTTACCTTCGATTTTCTCAAAACATAATTTTTCGGGATAGCTCCAAGGAGCTTAGAACTAATTTCTTAAAAGCGACCATATATATCTGATTAACGGGATAATTTATCAAAATGGATCACTGGCTCGAAAGGCACAAGGGAATCTGAACTGCAACTGATACGGTTCCCCGTTCCATGTCCAAGAATCGCTCTAGAGATTAGGGAGGAGGGTCCATAGAAGTTGTTAGTTCCCCTTTCATTTATTTTCAGTTTATGCTCAAATCTATGTGCTGAGCTGTATATTCAAATAGTATTTATTACTTCCTTAACCCCTTCTGTGCCAGACTCCGATACATTTTCCTGTCTGTTTGTTTTGTTTGAGTAAAGAGACGCACTTCAACACAATACTGGACATATTTTAAATGTAGTGCTGGGAAAAGGTAAGGCAGACGGACAGAAACACCAGAGGAAAGTAAAAAAGTAGGACCTACGAGCAGCGCCCTCCAACCACCCACGGGAAAAGGTAAGGCAGACGGACAGAAACACCAGAGGGAAAGTAAAGAAGTTGGACATACATGGCCCAGTGGCGACCTCCAACCACCTGCATCACTACCTCTCTTCACTTCATAGTACGATGTATTATCATGGTTCTGAATTTATGGAACTTAAAAAGTTTAGATAGATTTAATAATAATATTAGGTGTCGATCATGTATCGCGAGAGTCAGTTTTTACCAGCCGGGGGTGCTACTCATCGTGTGCGATCATAGCTCATTCGTTGAAGAGAAGATTGTACGTATTCCGTCTTCGAGGTTAACATCGTGTTTTCTGCGATTGAGCGATTTGATCAAAATATAAAGTATTATAATGTTCTTCATTGGGTGGGTGTCTTGATCATGTACTCTTTTCTCAAACTGGGTGTGTGTGTGTGTGTGTGTGTGTGTGTGTGTGTGTGTGTGTGTATGTGTGTGCGTGCGTGGCCTTCTTCAATAACGTAGGCCACGGTGTGTGTGTGTGTCTGCGAATGTGTGTGTATGCCTTCTTCTCTGTGTGTATTTGAGCAACAGACAATGTTTTACCTTATGGACAGTATTGTTCATTCATGAATTTCTACTTGCATTATAACATTTATTTCGTAAAGCGCATAGAGCTTGTGTTCACACAGCAGTTTGCACTACGATGTTCTTGATAATGATAATGGTGGTGATGATAATGATGATGATTTCTTCTTCTTCTACTACTACTACTACTACTACTACTACTACTACTACTACTACTACTACTACT
>NW_004797608.1:809097-810786 GCF_000002075.1 Aplysia californica
GGGATCTTTAACGGGCGCAACTTGCACACGGGCCCTCCGAGATTTTTCGCCCTTGTCCGAGAAGGCTAGGTGTAGATCTTTCCTACCAGAAGATCTGGGGTGTGGCTGAAAGACAGCAGTAAGAAGAAGCGAAGGAGTAGCAGTAGAAAGGCTGCAGAAAGAGTCAGGAGCCCAGAGGAAGCGGCAAAGGAGGTGAGGGTTGGGGCAGGGTGGGGGCAGAAAGAGGAGACGAAAGCAGACGACATAATATTGCTAGAGAGCAGGACATGAGGTGAAAGGAGACAAATCTAGAGGAGAAAATGTTTCGGTCACTATCCGGATTCGAACGCAGGACCTTTTGAATGAGAGGCCAACACCTTAACCTCTAGGCCACGAGAGCCCCCTTCGTTTTATTTGCGTCGCATGGCTTAAAACCGGACGAATCAGGTTCGAATCCCGCTGGTTCGCAATTAGTGTGTCTCGGGTTTTTGCCTGATTCATCTAGAGATTTCCGCGCTCAAAAACTCGTTTTGTTTTGCAAGGACCTTCAGATTCCAACCGTAAAACCCTGAATTGTGTGTATGTAACTAGTGTACTTTTTAAAGTGTATGGTCTTATTTTTTTTTAGTGCAACTCGCTTCACTACATTCTCTATCGATATGGTAGTTGAAATAGCATGTCGCGGGTGGTAGAAGGGCGCCACTGGCAGGTCCTATTTCTTTACTGGAGTGACTTAAATCATACGTCATACTTAAGGTGGAGTGACTCAAATACGTCATACTTAAGGTGGACTGACTTAAATACGTCATATTTAAGGTGGACTGACTTAAATACGTCAAACCTGAGGTGGAGTGACTCAAATACGTCATACTTAAGGTGGACTGACTTAAATACGTCATACTTAAGGTGGAGGGACTTAAATCATACGTCATACTTAAAGTGGAGTGACTTAAATACGTCATACTTGAGGTGGACTGGCTTAAATACGTCATACTTGAGGTGGACTGACGTAAATACGTCATACTTGAGGTAGACTGGCTTAAATACGTCATACTTAAAGTGGACTGACTTAAATCATACGTCATACTTAAAGTGGACTGACTGAAATCATACGTCATACTTAAGGTGGACTGACTTAAATCATACGTCATACTTAAGGTGGAGTGACTTAAATACGTCATACTTAAGGTGGAGTGACTTAAATACGTCATACTTAAGGTGGAGTGACTTAAATACGTCAAACATAAGGTGGAGTGACTTAAATCGTACGACATATTTAAAGTGGCGTGACTTAAATCATACGTGTGGATGGTTAGTGGGTGCTCTGGTGTGGTTTGCTCCTTCTTTCCTATCAAACACCTGTCGTCCTTATCTCCCCTCTTTCTTTTTTTTTGCGTATTTTACTCTCTTGTAACACGTAATCTATTCTTCGGCACACATATGACATTATTGTGTTGTTAGTGCCGTAAAACTCTTACTAAAACGGAAAATCATACTTCACCGTCAAGGTGGAGTGTACTCTTATTTTTCCCACAGCGATTTTCGTTCGCCGTTTACTCCTGTAAAGGGGGCTCTCGTGGCCTAGAGGTTAAGTGGCTAAGGTGTTGGCCTCTCATTCAAAGGTCCCGGGTTCGAATCCGGGTAGCGACCAAAAAATTTTCTTCTCTAAATTTGTCTCCTTTCTCCTCCTTTCCTACTCTCTAGCAATGT
>NW_004797608.1:815867-817516 GCF_000002075.1 Aplysia californica
ATTTTTTGTGCCTTTAATCAACGTTTTTCCAGAAAAATCCACACAGAAATGAGTTCTTTAATGGACATGAAAGGTGTTGAGCCATAACACAAAATTTTGATACAAATTCACAAACCTGCGGAAAAATGCAAGTTTCTTAACTTTGATTATTTTGACGAGAGCCTGGTTCCTCCACGCTGCCTCACATATAGGCCCCTGCCTCACATATAGGCCCCTGCCTCACTTATAGGCCCCTGCCTCACATATAGGCCCCTGCCTCACATATAGGCCCCTGCCTCACATATAGGCCCCTGCCTCACATATAGGCCCCTGCCTCAAACCGTTCGCCCGACTCGCAGCCTGGGGAACAAACGCGTTTATTTTGGAAGGTGCGTCATCGGTTTTGTCGGTTTGTGCCTCGATGGTAGCTTTTGCCCCTCCCATGGAGGAAAACCCGGCTGGCCCCCGACGACCAAACCAACCGAACCGAAGAGAACTGATCCTGCCAATGGGCACCGGGCATTTCATGTACGACTGCTAGTCCGACTTCCGAACCGTTCCGATCGCAGAAATGACGCCATGAATGCCTATACGTGTGCACTGCTTCTAAGCCCGACTTTCTGACACACCCTGACCCGATTTGATGAATACCGTCGATGTCACAAGCATTTTAAGAAGTTTCGATTTTTGCTCCCTCCCAGTGCACTACCAAAGACGCACCTTTGAACATCACCAAAATGTAGTTTAATTCTATGGCCAAGGCGAACAATTTTCTCGCTTTTCATGATTCCTGATAGAAACAACACAACTAAAACTACTTTTTTTAAAAATCTCTGACGTAAGAGGTGCCCAAACAGACGGAAGTAGTTGCTTGCCGCACCGACGGTATGTAGGCCCCTATATCCTGAACGTTCTCGGCGTTTACGTGTGCGCCAACCTCTTAGACTTCTTGTCCATCCCGGTCATAGACCTGATTAGATGAATAGGTATGATGCGTGTGCACTGCCTGTCTTTCTGAGCATTACCTTTAAGCACGACTTTCAGACCTCTACGGATCATAGATCCGATTAGATGAATACGTATGTGTGTGCACCGCCCGACTTTCCCGAGCTCTGCCCTACTTTAACCCGACTTTCCCGAGCTCTGCCCTACTTTAACCCGACTTTCCGACCTATCCTGATCATGGATCCGATTAGATGAATACGTTTGTGTGTGCACCGCTCTTCTCTCTCTCTGAACCATCCTGATCTAAGATCCGACTGGTTGAATACGTGGCTAGGCCACTTACTCCAATCTCTCGCTTGTCGTTAGCGTGCAAAGAGGTGTGGGGAAATTAAGGGGTTTTATGAGCGGACGGTTACCGTTTAAATAGATATAACTAACAGCGTGGCGTTATGCTCGCTATGAATTTTTGGGCCCGAATTATGTACATGATTATGTTCGCTACCGCGTATTCCCCATGGGAAAGCAGAACGTGAGATACACCAGATTGAATTTAATGGCTCCGTAAGCTACAGGAAATTTGTTTCTGCGGCATGCTCAGCCATAGTATTACCATACACCTCCAGCGCCGTGTCTATAGAACATGGAATAACGGAATAACGGACAGTGACACATCGTTATCAAATGAGAATACCCGCAGCGTTTTCAAAGGGGATTATTATTATTAT
>NW_004797609.1:0-1186 GCF_000002075.1 Aplysia californica
TTATCATTGTTGTTGTTGTTGTCGTTGCTGTTATTGTTGTTGTAGTTGTTGTTTTTATTATTATATTCATGATCATTAACTTTTTTTAAACGTAACAGACACATAAATACAATTGTAATAATCACCATGACATAATCTCCGATCAGCAGCATACAGAAGACAACATTGCTGCACATTTCAAACCATCATACTCGAATCAAAAACACAAATTTGCATATTTCATAGCATAGATCTATCTATGATGACCTTTTGCAGTTGCGAGCGCGGTAAAACCTCCACTAAAACAAAACAAAGTTTTAGATAACGTTTACCCTTTTACTCTCGCTCCTTATACCGCCAGGTACATATTATTACTAAGGCAAAGTTCCAAAAATGACAATAGAATCTTTTAGAAATCTGCAGGAATAAAGAAGTTCTAGTCTAAAACAGCTCGTCTTAAAAAAAAAAAGTGTTATATGTATCAAATTGTCAGAATGCACGGGTATTAAAGAGTAAAAAAAATCTGCAGGAATAAAGAAGTTGTACTTATAAAACAGCGCGTCTTTTTAAAAAGTGATATCAAATTATCAGAATGCACGGTTTCAAATAGTTTTAAAAAGTGCAGAAATAAAGAAGTTGTACTTCAAAACAGCGCGCTTTTTAAAAGTGTTATTAAATTATTATCAGAATGTGCGATTTCAAAGAGTTAAAAGTTCAGACATGTCGGGTCTGGTATCAGTATCAACCTTGTGTTGTTTCATCCAGATCCAGGCTTTGTTCTTGCGACTGGTGGTGAAATCAGATTATGTGAATAAAGGTGAACTTATTTGTGTTTGGAGTAGCTCTGACTTGCATGATGCATGCAATCGTAATGATTATCATCCGCTGGGTTTTTTGTGTGTGTATTTATTTCTTTGTTTGTGTTGTGTGTCTTTCTGTTTTTGTATGTCTCTTTTTCTTTAATTAATTATATTTGTTTTGTTTTCTATTTTTCGTTCATGTTTCTTATTTTAATTCTTTATGCCTTGTAATCTCTATTTCCCTTTTTCTTTCATTCTTCTTTCTTCGTCTTCTCTAACTCCTTTTTTATGTCTTGGTGTCTCGAATTAATTAATTTTTTGAAGTGTTAAAAAAACCAACTTTATCTCACACTTGTGTCTTTCTTTCAACATTTTTGCAACCCTCTTTTTCTCCCCCCCCCTCCTTC
>NW_004797609.1:2228-3049 GCF_000002075.1 Aplysia californica
GAGGAGCAACAGCAACAACAAAATAAAATATGAAACAAGTAAAGAAAATAAAAAATAGGATTCGAACCTAGCGCAGTTGAGTCCCTTTGTTTAACGTGTTGAAATAATACTTTAGAAATCGAATAAAAGAAGTTTATAATTCGAATCCCTAGCATTATTATTCGACTGTGTGGGGTTGTTGTTGTTGTTTTTTTTTGTTTTTTTTGGGGGGGGTTGTTGTTGTTTTTTAAGCAAAGTTTTGCGGCGCTCGCAACTGCATTAGGTCATATGAGGGCCAAGGAGGTGGATGTCAACAGTCAACAGAGAAGTCCAAACGGGGAATCAGGCTTACTCTGCTCACCTCTCTAGCTTCAATAGCACAACGTCTTCTTGGACTATCAAGGCCCCCCGGAAATAGCAGTTCACAAGAGAGTGACAAACATACAAAAGAAGTAGAGGAAAAAAGGACGATAGCAGGGGTGAGGAAAGAAATAACGAAAATGACGAGAGTAAGGATGAGGAAAGAAAAAGCAGCAGTTCCCCCTATGTTGTTCCGGCACAGTATGAGCATGACATTGATAAATTTGCCCATTTACAATTCTACTGTGTTGAGAAACTGACCAGCCAGTTCACTGTGGGGATTTTTTTTCCACCAGGATTTTGTCAAGCTCTGGACTCTGATTACGACTGGTGCTTTACACCTCCGCTGAGTCATAGCTTTAGAACCGGTGCACGTGTTCGTTTTACTGTTTCCTCCTTCCTATCTCCTCCCCATCCCCTGATTGTCTCTCTCTCTCTCTCTCTATCTCTCTCTCTCTCTCTCTCTCTCTCTCTCTCTCTCT
>NW_004797609.1:3152-4469 GCF_000002075.1 Aplysia californica
TCTCTCTCTCTCTCTCACTCACTCACTCACTCACTCACTCTCTCTCCCTCCCCCATCCCCCTCTCTCAATTTCTCCCTTCCCCTCCCTCCCACTCACACCACTCACACACTCCCCCGGTCCCTTCTTCTCATTCTACGTTTTATTATGAAAATTAAGATTGATCGATTATTTTGATTCGGATCTCTTTATCTTTTTAAAGTTTGCATTTGCCATCCCCGAGAATATCTCGCCCTTTTAGAAAGAAACCAAAACCAACATTAATATTAATAGTGCAAACTCACCGAAACAGAACAGGGTAACAAAGCAAATATGCCCAGTGCATGTTTACCGTTCTCATCATGAAATATCTCGGGGAAAACGACTCAAAAGGCAGGCCGACCAGAATAGGTGAGGCATCGTGGTGAAATCAGGCGCTCGTCAAAATAATGAAACCGAAGAAAAAGGTAAAATGATCTCCTCCAGATTGACAATTTTTTTTTATTGAATTTTTTTGCTTTTTGGCTGGCTCAACATCTTTTATGTCCGTACAAAAAACTCATCTCTATGTGAATTGTACTGGAAAAACGTTGATTAATGGCACAACATATGTAAATTTTCAGTTTTCAGGGACTCTCAAGATATAGAAGTTACCAAACTTTGGCAACCACTTTCTCGCTAATTTTACCCCAGAACCGGGCGAACCTCACCTCTTTCAATTGCAAATATTTCAACTTCTATTCAACATAGATTGATAATTTTTCACTTAAAAGAAGACAAATAAAGCGGCTTTAAGATGATACCAATAACCCCATATGCCCAAAAATTGACGAGCGCCTGATTCCACCACGTCGTGTTAAAGAGAGTCTTTTCCATCAATGAAGTCGTCATCATCAGATATTGAAACCGTTGCGGCTATTGATATCGTTAACCCATAAAGACATCTCTTTAACCCTTCCTATTGAGCGCAAACATTGCAAACAAAGCTCTTTATGAAGAGACCCGTTGTCGGCGAATTTATTCCACTCTATAATAATGCAATGTGCACTGATTCAATTATTTATTGAATGGCTCTTTGATAATGATCTTGTTATTTCTGCACGATTTTCTTTTCGTTTGCTGCATTGTCCCCCACGTAGGGGCCTAGTTTCATCTTTCGTTCTTTCTCTTTTCCTTTCGTTTTTGGTTCGTTCGTTCTTTTCTTTTCTTTTCTTTTCTTTGCTTTCTTTCTTTCGTTCTGTCTTTCTCTCCTTCTTTCTTTCTTTCTTTGTCATTCTGTCTTTTTCCCCTGCCTCTGTTTTTCCACAACTATCTCACCCCCTCCCTCTCTCTATCTGCCC
>NW_004797609.1:5375-6544 GCF_000002075.1 Aplysia californica
TCTCTCTCTCTCTTTATCTATGTCTCTCTCCCTTTGTTTCTCCCTCTCTCTCTCTCTCTCTCCCCCTCTCTCTCTCCTTCATTTACTTTTCCTATACCAGGGGGAGAGGGGGTGGGTTGTTTTTTGACTAACGTTATTGTTCCAGAACTTTCCAAGTTATTAACTCTTAAAGAATGCAGCAGACACATATGATATTTCCGATCTAGAGAAGACAAAAGTAAATTTTGTGACACACATTTCGTACCATTATACACACATCACAACCACACACACGACGTTCAAAATATTATTTTATAGCATTTAGGCATATGTTGTTGCCTGCCTTTTTATATTGCAACAGAAGAAAGCGGAATTGAAAATTATGTATGAATAAAGAATTTAAAGAAAGCAGAATTGAATCTTGTGCTTAAATAAGTAAGGAAGTAAAATTTAATGTTTCTTTTTGTAAAAACGCCCCAACACAGCATCGCTTCCTGCGTTGGGCAATGACTAGATAGAACGCTTGCCCTCAGTGAGTTACAGAAATTAAAGAAAGTAGAATTGAACAGTGTGTATGAATAAAGTAGAATTGAACAGTGTGTATGAATAAAGTAGAATTGAACAGTGTGTATGAATAAAGTAGAATTGAACAGTGTGTGTGAATAATGTAGAATTGAACAGTGTGTGTGAATAAAGTAGAATTGAACAGTGTGTGTGAATAAGTAGAATTGAACAGTGTGTGTGAATAAAGTAGAATTGAACAGTGTGTGTGAATAAAGTAGAATTGAACAGTGTGTGTGAATAAGTAGAATTGGACAGTGTGTGTGAATAAAGTAGAATTGAACACTGTGTATGAATTAAGGCGTTTAAGAAAGAAGAATTAAACAGTTTGTATGATTTACGAAGTTAACGAAAGCAGTCTTAACATTGTGTATGAAAAAAGTAGAATAGAACAGTGTGAACGAATGAATAAAGGCGTTAAAGAAAGCAGAATTAAACAGTTTTATATAATTTCAGAAGTTAAAGAAAGCTGTCTTGAACAGTGTATATGTTTATGAAAAAGCCTCAAACATAGCATCACTTCAAGCGTTGTGTAATGATTAGAAGTAGACCCCTCGCTCTCCTACGAGTTAATGAATCGTTATTTTCCTTTTGTGGCTTTTTTCAAAGCTGTTCCGCTCTTCATCACC
>NW_004797609.1:7461-8549 GCF_000002075.1 Aplysia californica
CTCTCTCTCTCTCTCTCTCACACACACACCCTACCCCCTATTCTCTCTCTAATTCTCTCTTTATCTATCTATTCACATTCATTCACCTATATCTCCAATTGCCCCTATACCCTGCTATGTAGCGATAAGCAAGCCTTTGTCATGAGAGATAAGTGGCCATAGTCATGAGATAAAACAGTTCCCGGATGAATAATGAAACGGAACAACCCCGTAGGATGGTGCCGCCGATGTCTGTAATTAGACTTATTGGACGACGGGAGGCCAAAACATGGGTGTGCACTGTCTGTAAACTTTGTTCTTCCATGAAGTCGAAATAAGCAAGCGGGTATCATTTCGATAGTAAGATTGCCAAGTCGAAATGAGTCCGGTTTCGATGGTAAGATCGCCACCTTCGATATTGACCCAACCTGCCTGATCACACCTTTCGTTGCAGCTTGAATAACTTTTTTTTTTTGGTAAGTGTTTTACGGAGATCGCAACTGCATAAGATCACATGAGCGCGTTGGAGACTTTAAACATTTTCAGTTGGTAGGGAATTTAAAATTTTGCTCGGGTGGAAGCCCTAGCCTACTCTTATCCATTTTAGACCACTAACGGTTCTTTGACTTGCAACTTGTACACGGGACCTCCAAGATTTTTCGCCCTTTTCCGAGAAGGTTTGGTGCAGATCTTTCCTACCAGAAGATCAGGGGTGTGGCTGAGAGGCAGCAGTAAGAAGGAGTCAAGGAGTAGCAGTAGAAAGGCTGCAGTCGGTGGCCTAGTGGTTAGGCTACCGGACTCGTAATCTTGAGGTTGAGGGGTCGGGGGTTCGAGCCGCGGGCCTGACGTTGTGTCCTTGGGAAAGGCACTTTACACGAATTTTCTCACTTCACCCAGGTGGGAATGGGTACCCGGTCATAGACAGCGAAAGATCTTGACAGTATGTTAGTGTTTTAGCGGCTATAAACGGCCGCTTGCACTGTATGCTTCCCAGGAAGTTGAGGTTGTTTCAAAATGCTCTCACGTCTGCTGGGGTAATAGTATAGATTGTGAAGCGCATAGAGCTTGCTGTTGAGCGGGGATTTGCGCTTTGTAAATGCTATTTATTA
>NW_004797609.1:12833-14258 GCF_000002075.1 Aplysia californica
AGACACACACACACACACACACACACACACACACACACACACACACACACACACACACACACTAAAAGCAACAACAAAAATGTGACAAAATAGATGGTGGGGAAAATCCTCTACATTTTCTTGTGTGCTTTATTTGCTGTGGCTCAGAGAATGGATGGTGTGCCTGTTTAAAAGCTTTATTTTTTATTGTGAGGGTGTTTTTTTAAGTGTGGGGCTTGCAATCTACTTTGAATCGTGTTCTCATGCATCACTTTTCGAGGTATGTGTTTTTCAGTTGTTTTTTATAAGATGGTTTTTGAAAGTGTTTTTTATTTAGTAGTTTTTTTTAGTTGTTTTTTTTTATTTAGCTGTTTTCTGTTCTTTTCCCTCCTCCTGGTCCTAGACAAATGGGTTTTTGTTTCGGAGGAGACTAATAGCAATTCCTGATTTTCCACGGCCTTCTCCATCATCAAAGTTGTGCTTTGTCTGGTTTTTCTTCCACTCGGTGGCACAGACGCTGGGCGTATGGATAAATCAGATGGCGTCATGGGGGGGGGGGGGCACAATGCGGATAACCCTGGTTCTTTTAGTAGTTTTAATAAGGTTTTACGGCGCTCGCAACTGCATAAGGTTATAATATGAGCGCCAAGGGATGGATGTCAACAGAGAAGTCCAAACGAGGAATCAGGCTTACTCTGCTCACTTCTCTAGCCTCAACATCTCAAAGTTTGCTTCGACTATCAAGGCACCTCGGAAATAGCAGTTCACAAGAGAGTGACAAACATACAAAAGAAATAGAGGAAAATGGCAATAGTAAGGATGAGGAAAGAAAAAGCTGCAGTTCCCCCTATGTTGTTCCTGCACAGTATGAGCAGGGCATTGATAAATCAGCCCATTTACGATTCTGCTGTGTATAAGAACATGTTAATATACCCCGTTTGGGAATGGCCTAAAGACGCTTCAGTCAGTGGCGCTGCCCTGAGGGGTGGGGTTTGGGGGGGGGGGGGTGGGGGGGGGGGGGGGGTATGAAAAAATGAAAGAAAAGAAGGGTGAAAGGAAGAAAGAAAGAAAGAAAGAATGAAAGAAATAATGAAAGTGCATAAGAGCCCTGGTTCGAATCCCTGTCTAGGTGGTCTTGATTCTGAGAAGTTGCTTTATACGGCTCTTTCTTTATTTCGATGTGTGGCTGCTCTCTATAATATTTTAATATTTTACAGCGGAGGAAGCGTCTGTCATCCCAAAGCATGAGTCACATCAGCGATGGCATCTCATAGTATATAATTTAGTATGACATTGTTTATCTAGTTCTCTTCCTGTATTTTAACCATAGTATTATGTTTCAGATGAATACGCCTAGCTTAGGGTTTGCCATTGGCTCATTTTTGATAATATAAAGAAGAAGAAGAAGAAGAAGAAGAAGAAGAAGAAGAAGAAGAAGAAGAAGAA
>NW_004797609.1:17468-18644 GCF_000002075.1 Aplysia californica
GTGTGTGCGTGTGTGTGTCTATATGTGTGTGTGTGTGTGTGTGTGTGTGTGTCTGTGTGTGTGTGTTCGTGTGTGTGTCTATGTGTGTATGAGTGCAAGAAAGACAGACATCAATGACAAATTTCTTCCAATGTGTTATTGTTCGAACACAATAGTTTCTGATCGCTTCCTTCCTTGCATTTAGTGTCTATTGCATTTTCCCCAAAAAATCCTGAAGGTGGGTGGTTGGTGGGTGCTCTGGTGTGGCTGCTCCTTCTTTCCTTTCAAACATCTATCCTCCTTATCTCCTCTCCTCTTTTGTTTGTTACTCCGTTGTAACACCTCTTTTCTTCGGCACTTATATGACCTTATTGTGTTGCAATAAGTGCCGTAAAACTCTTACTAAAACTAAATCATGAATCATGTTTATATTGGATGCTGTATTTTTTCACCAAAACACTATCTGCTGATTTTTTCCCCCTGGGAGGAGTAGAGAGTTTATTACAAACACGTCTTCTTTTCCTCATCTGAATAATCATATTCACAATTCACTATCTTCAGCAACGTTGATGTCCCTTTCGGCTTCACAAAATGAATGTATCTGGGTTGTTTGCCAACCGTCAAATAATCATAGGCCAACCCCCAAGCCACTTTCCACTTCACCACCTTCCAAACGTCTGAAAACAAATGTGAGGTATCGTGGTGAAATCAGTCGCTCGTCCAAATAATGAAATTGAAGAAAACGGCATTTTTCTACCCCTGTAGCAATTTTTATCGAATTATTAGTTTTTGGCTCAGTACTCTGTAAGTAAAGTCCATTGAAAAACAATTTATTGAGTGATTTTTACATAAAAACGTTGATTAAAGACACAAAAACTGTAAATTTACAGTTTCCAAGGACTCTCGAGCTTTGGAAGTCACCAGACTTTGGCGGCCATTTTCCCTCTAAAACCAGGTGACGCCCACCTCCTTCAATCTAATATATGTCGACTTCTATGGAAGATAGAAGGGTAAATTTTTAATTGAAAACAAGACAAATTATAAATAAGTTTTGAGATGATATTAACAACTCCATATGCCCCAAAACTGACGATCGTCTGATTCCGTCGTGTCGCAACACAAATCGCTACATCAGAGGATCGGCCATAATAAGCGTCTGGGAAACCTCAGCTAGGGGCCAAGGGGGCAAGGGGTCGG
>NW_004797609.1:19409-20528 GCF_000002075.1 Aplysia californica
CTCTCTCTCTCTCTCCTCCTCCTCCTCCTCCTCCTCCTCCTCTTTCTCCTTTTTTGTGGTTGCTTAATCTTCGTGGCACTTATATGACCGTATTGTGTTGCAATTGCCGTAAAACTTACTAAAACTAAAACAGAGAACGTTTGGTTTCTGACCTCATTGTATTAGTAAGTGCAAACGGCCAAAAAATGTCAGATCAGATAGAACTTTATAATTCTGCAGTAGCGAGTAGGGACAAGCGGGCTAACCCAGATTTCGGTGGTCCCCAGAAATCATGACCTACGCCAAAAGTGGGCATTGCCCTACATCCAGGAGCAGTTTGGTTTCATTTGTGTTTATAATTGTTTGGTGTTATGGAGAAAACTCTCCTCATCTTTTAAAGAAATTGAACAAGGGTCCAAAAACTTCACCTTCGATTTTCTCAAAACGACATTTTTCGGGATAGCACCCTTGTGCTTAGAAGCGACCAATTCTGAGGTAGCGAGTAGTAGGCCAAGGAGTCGCCAAAGATCGTGTATAACAAGATAGTTCACTCCTCTCTTTGAGCCAATTAAAAAAAGTGTCCTCAAAATTCTGTGGCGCCCTCTTCGAAAAAGCGCGGACTTTGCGAGCAGAATTACCTTACTTGAGTGAAAAACAATAAAAGCGAAACTAACAAACTGTGCTATTCCTATTCTTCTTCTGAGGAAACGAAAGAGAGCTTCAAAACAAAGACTGCAGCGCCATCTGAAGCAATGCGCGGACTTGTGCGGACACTCTTTTGGCTGAGTGAACTATCTTGTTATGTACGATCTTTGTAGTCGCTTGAGGTCGACGAGTATTTCCTACACCGGGGCAATCAGGCATAAATGTTCGACATTACAGAACGGAGGGGGCGGGGGGTATTGGGGGGAGGGGAGAGGAGGGGAGAGGAGGGGAGTGAACGTTTGGCCATCTGGGCATTGTTCAAAATGTCACGTGGTGATCGCCCATAGCGACGTTCTGACCCTAATTACCAGCAATCATCCCCGGTGTCCTTAATTTGGAGGGTTGTGATTCACGCCCGGTGGAAGTCTATGGTACGCCGGATGGTCATATTTTGTCTCTTTTATTAAATAACAAAAACAATGATAATATTAATAA
>NW_004797609.1:21453-24706 GCF_000002075.1 Aplysia californica
CCACACACACACAAACTCCTTCACGTCTTGGAGACAACATCAGCGACGCTGACAGACAGGCCTCAACTTCCGTCCTTCGCGTGCAGACGTGAGCAATGAAAAGCTCTATGAATAATCAACGCCTTCCGTTTCTCTTTCACTCTCCCCGTTCATTCACATTCTACGCGCGTCCTCCTTCCAACAACCCTCCTGATCTAACGACAGAAAGCGAGATGCGTCCAGGAAGGGGTAGGGAAAACAGAAAGAAAGAAAGGAGGGGACGAGTGAGTGATATTGAAAGAACGCGATAGAAGAACATAAAAGCGAGAGTTTCAATAATGCAGAAGAACATTCGACTGCTACAACTGCCTTACAGCTCGACGTTATTGTGTGGACTTGAAAGACGTCTTTAAAAAATAAAGAGAAATTGAGGCCCTGGATCTGATACGAACTCACGGGGAAAGCCGATCCATAAAACGAAGATCTAGATATACAACAGCATCAAGGAACAGGAATGAGACAAAGTAATGGGATAAATAAATGTAATGGGAATTATAAGTTGTCTTTATTTTAGGAATATTGTCTTCACTGATACAGGAGAATTTTAAAACGTAGAAATGAAAAGAGGTATCGGGTATCTATTGATGAGATAAATTAAAAAGACGAAAGAGGAAATAAGTTAAAGGAATACGAAAAGATCCGTTTCAAAGCTCAACGCGAGTCGTAAAAGATAAACATTGCACATTTTTGCTGCGCGTAAACTTCAGTGGTAAATTTCTATAAACGGTGGAACTGTGAAACAGGAGGACAAAAATTTGAACGGCATCATCATCATCAGCAGCATCAGCATCATCATCATCATCATCAGCAGCAGCAGCAGCAGCACCACCACCACCACCACCATCATCATCATCATCATCATCATCATTGTTTGGAAAGCTGAGTAGGAGTGAGAGTCTTGTTTGATTTTCAGACAAAATATCACAATATAAAATGTTTAAAATTTGTTTAATAGGCACAGCTCAACGTTTCGCCACTTGGGCTTCCTCCTCCCCCTTCTCCTCCTCCTCCTCCCCCTTCTCCTCCTCCTCATCATCATCATTATAAACAGCAATATCAACACAAACAACAAAAACAACAACAAAAACAACGACAACAACAACAACAACACACACTGCACACAATATTATGAATTAACCTTTTCCTTCTAAAGTCGTATGTGTGCAATATCCCACTAAATTACTGGGCTGTGGATTACGAGAATCAATGGCGTCTTCAATAATGAGATAATGCAGATCTGACATTCATAGACGTTAATTTCAACTTAATATAATGTGGGGATAGGAGTGTGGGTACTGCATTTTGACATCGATCAAAGGAAAGAGAAAAAGGCTTTTGTTGTGTTGTGTTTTTCGGGTGGAAAGGTGGAAGGGGGGGGGAGGGTGAGAGCGGTAGAGAAAGAGAGAGAGAGAGAGAGGGTGAGAGAGAGAGAGAGAAAGAAAAAAAGAGAGAGAGAGAGATACATACGTACACACGCTGAGACAGAAATAAAGAGAGAGAGAGATATATAGATAGATAGAGAGAGAGAGACTTACACACACTCAGAGAGAGAGAGAGAGAGAGAGAGAGAGAGAGAGAGAGAGAGAGAGAGAGAGAGAGAGAGAGAGAGAGAGAGAGAGAGAGAAGGGAGGGGGAGAAAGAAGGAGGACAAAAAAGAAAGAAAACAAAGAATAAGAAACGAAGAAAGGAACAAAAATAGGAACAAATAAAGATATAATAGAGAAAGAAATGAATTCTGGTATAGATATATGCTTTTTCCAACTTACGTGAAATGGACGAGCGAGTTGCCAGCTTTGAGTGCACACAGTACAAATGACAGCTGTACAGCTCCCCCGCCGAGGGTCCTCTGAATAATTAATCTGTTCCATTCGACAGATAACAAGTCGGCTCCTAATTTCTTTCTCATATTTCTCCATTACTTTGGTTTGCTTACGTCGTGTGTGTTGCTCATATCACTGTGTTAACCCGTCTCGGGTCTTCATAGGGGGAGGGGGAGGTGGGAGGTGTGGGGTACTGAATGAATGAATGGATGAATGAATGAGTGAATGAATGAATGAATGGATGAATGAATGAATGAATGAATGAATGAATGAATGGATGGATGGATGGATGGATGGATGGATGGATGAATGGATGGATGGATGGATGAATGAATGAATGAATGAATGAGTGAGTGAATGAATGAATGGATGAATGAATGAATGAATGAAAGAATGGATGAATGAATGAATGGATGAATGAATGAATGAATGAATGAATGAATGAATGAATGGATGGATGGATGGATGGATGAATGGATGAATCAATCAATCAATCAATCAATCAATCAACATTCGAAGGAGTAAAAGATGCACATTTTGCGTGTTTCGCCAAATGACTTACTTGTGGAATATCAGAGAAGGAAGGAAGGAAAGAATGAATCAATCGGATCAATCAATCAGTCAATTAATCAATCAATTAATCTATAATTTCACAAATCCACCCATCCATCCGTCAACCAGTCAATCCACCAATCTGTCTATAAATCAATCAAACAAATCAATCAATCGGTCCATCAATTAATCAATCTATCAATCGACCAAAGAAGTTATAATACTTGACGTACGCTGGGCTGGTGTCTTTTAATTGTTTTTTGTCATTACGTGTGATTTAATTCATAGTAAGTTTTTTGGGGGTTTTTTTTAATGAGGACAAAAGTGGCCGTCTTAGACAGGTGGTGGCCGTCGTACACAGAGTCATTAATCATAGTGGTGGGGGAAATTCGCAAGGGAGGAATTAATTACTGAGAAGTGGCTGTTCTCCAGGTGATTGTCTGATACAGGTGGCCGTTACAGCAGGTTGAATTGTGTATATGATATGTGAGCGGTGCTGACAAGATGAGTTATTTCTCGCAATCTACAAATCGAGATATTGGTTTTAAAAATCTACACTGGGATCAAATTAGTAGATTGTCTTTTTATGCCATATTCTTTAATTATAACATGTCTTTTATTATTTCTTACTTATAAATTGTAAAATCTTTTTATGCCGTATTCTTTAATTATAACATGTCTTTTATTATTTCATACTTATAAATTGTAAACTCTCCACTTGTTAGCGTGATGAATCCTATTCCCATAGAGCTCGAATCCCAGAAGTGACTCACTTTGTCAGCACACTTCACATATCACTTTTATCTCTCTTTTGGTTTCACGCTTGCCAACGGTCTCGAACA
>NW_004797609.1:24919-25983 GCF_000002075.1 Aplysia californica
CACACATACACCCCCTCCCACACACACACATCAATAGAGCTATCCTCATGAATCATGCGTCATCAACACCCCGGCAGCGATTGCCCTCAAGTGTCTTCAGTCTTCAGTCTCTCTGACAACAATTCTCCATGTCGTCACCGAAAAGAAAGCAGCTTTTGTGAACATTTGAGTAACGACGCAGTGGAATCAGGCGCTCGTCAATTTGTGGGCATATAGGGTTATTGGCATCATCTTAAAGAATGTTCATTTGCTTTCCATTTGGTGAATAAAATATCCATCTATGTTGAATAGAAGTTGAAATATTTTCGATTAAAGGAGGTCGGGGTCTCCTGGTTTCAGAGGTAAAATTAGCGAGAAAATGGCCGCCAAAGTTTGGTAACTTCCATAGCCTGAGAGTCCTTAGAAACTGAAAATTTGTCATTTTTTGTGACTTTAATCAATGTTTTTCATTAAAATCCAAACAAAAATGTGTTTTTAAACAGACTTAAGAAGTGTTGGACCCCCCCCCCTAAAAAAAGAAGAAAATTAGGAACAAATAATTTATTACCCATTAGCCCAAAAAATGCCGATTTCTTTGATTTTATTATCAGGCGCTCGTCAAAATAACGAGATCGGAGAAATAGGAGTTTTCCCGCCAATTTGTAAATTCTTATCTAATTTTAATTTTTTTTGACTTAACCTCTTTTTTGTCCCTGTAAAAGTACATTTCTATGTGAATTTTACTTTTAAAAAACGGATGATTAAAGTCATAAAATAGTGAGTCTTTTTTCAGTCTTTAAAGACTCTTTAGCTACTGGAGTTACCAAACTTTGGCCGCCATTTTCTCTCTAATTTCACATCTGAAACCACGCGACATCGCTTCTTTCAATTGCAAAATTAATATCTTGACTTCTATCAAAGATAAACACTTTCTTTTTTCATTGGAAACAAGGCAAACAAATCAGCTTTCAGTTGATACCAATAACTCCACATGCCCTAAACCAACATTTGACGAGCGCCTGATTCCTCCACGTCGTGACACTATTGAAGCTGCTGTCACCTCTCTCTCTCTCTCTCTCTCTCTC
>NW_004797609.1:26296-28438 GCF_000002075.1 Aplysia californica
TTACCCCGCTTTCCTTCCCTCTAGCCCAGTGTGTCCTTACCTTAACCTTTCCCACATAATATAATACCCAAAGGTCTCCACCTGCATGCGGCTAGCGACGTGTTAGACATACACGACGTGTGATCATGTCTCTGTGATAGTTCGAATCCCGTCAGGGGCCCGACGTTGTGTCCTTGGGAAAGGCACTTTGCACAGGGGGCTCTCGTGGCCTAGAGGTTAAGGTGTTGGCCTCTCATTCAAAGGTCCCGGGTTCGAATCCGGGTAGCGACCGTAAAATTTTCTTCTCTAAAATTGTCTCCTTTCACCTCCTTTCCTGCTCTTTAGCAATATTCTGTCATCTGCTTTCGTCTCCTCTTTCTGCCCCCACCTCCTCACCTCCTTTCCCCCCTCCTCTGGGCTCCTGACTCTTTCTGCAGCCTTTCTACTGCTACTCCTTGACTCCTTCTTTCAGCTGTCTCTCTGCCACACCCCTGATCTTCTGGTGGAAAGATCTACACCTAGCCTTCTCGGACAAAGGCGAAAAATCTGGGAGGGCCCGTGTGCAAGTTGCGCTCGTTAAAGATCACCTGATGGTCTAAAATCGATAAGAGTAGGCTTGGGCCGCCACCCGAGCAAAATTCAAAATTTCCTACCAACTAAAAGTATTAGGTGTGACCTTATGCAGTTGCGAGCGCCGTAAAACCTATACTAAAACTTTTTTTAAAACTCTTACTGACACTTAAGGACATATGTGAGGCAGCGTGATGGAATCACTTACTTGGCTTGAAGAAGCTAAACAAATAGGTGACGGGATAAGATCAGGGTAAAAGTAAAGTTGTTCCTGCATCCGATCCGGACATTGGGGATTGCCTTGTTAGTGAAACAACTTCCTGGGCCTTCGGCTTATTGTGGTAGGATGGCCAGTTCCTTTCCACGCCGCCTTTACTTCCCCAACTCGAAGTCAGGTACCCATTACTGCTGGGTGAGTTGGAATGGAAGGGGCGAAAATAATCCGTACCCGAACTGAGGCTCGTACCCGGACTTTCCGCTTCGGAGACAAGCGCACTACCCACTCCGCCACCGCACTGAGTAATGTTGCTTTTTGAGAGCATCCGAGCAAAGGAATGAATGGCAAACCTTGATCGTCGATGTCTGTCGCAGATCTGGCACTTAATGGTGTCCTATGCTCTGCTGGGGTAACGAAAAAGTGTAGAGAACATTATTATCGCTTGCTGTGGAGCGGGAATATGCGCTATACAAAATCAATATGATGATGGTCTGGGTCTCCTAGGGTAACGATATAGTGTAAAGGACATATTATAATTAGCTGGGCCCCCTTTTGATGAAAGGAATGATCGGTGCATTACATTGGCCTACTATATTTACACTCTAATGGAATAGAGCAATAAATCTTGAGAGAAAAGTGACACATGTGTTTCCAGTTGCCAAATAATAGATGTACAGATAGATCCTCTATTCCGCTTTCGTGGTTGTACACTCCAGAATTTCAAAGGTGTGGTATCAGTGTGCACGGTTAGTGAACGGATACCTCACTTGTTTACAATGGTGTCTTAGAAGACGAACTTTGCCAAGATTTGATCTAAACGAAACTAATGAAGAACTGAAAATTAAACTACAGTGACTTCAGACTCTACAATAAAACTGTGCGCCCTTTGAATGATTCTGAATCACTATTAATGTTTTCAAATTCGAAAGTTAAGTGGTTGGTAAGTTTTAGGCTGCCGAAGTGACGGACTTTAACAAATATAATAATATGTATAGATACTAGCTTGCTGTTGAGCGGGAATATGTGCTATACAAAAATCAATAATTAATGTTAATTATTTATTATTTATTGCCCTCACTGTACAGGTAAAGCGGGCCCCACACGCATGAGACAGCGGACCCCATAAGTCAGTCAACGCGGCTTGCGTCCAGCCTTTGGCCGGGACGACTTTTTTTTTCTTTTGTTAAAAATAATTCCCGCGACACCCAAATGGGTATAAGCGGCGGATAAAAGTAAAGTTAAAAATCCAACACGCACAAGTCACGCTTGGGGATGTCGCCATTTTGTTTGGTCAATTTGTTAATTTGGATAGTCGCTACACAGTTTTGTAGTTTTTTTCCTTCTTTTTTGTGTGTTTTGGTTTATTGGTTGGGGGG
>NW_004797609.1:28538-29603 GCF_000002075.1 Aplysia californica
TGGGGGGAGGGGGGGGATGGAGGTATCTCGTGCTGAATTGTTGTTGTTTTTTTTAGAACATCAAATCGGATTGATGTTTAGTGTCAATTTCATGGTGAACTTGACGCTGATAATAGATCAGTGTGACGGTCGTAACCGACGATGACTTCTATCAATTTGTCGTAGCTGATAGATATTTTTTCAGTCGCCTATAAACTCTATTTTAGAAAATTCCTTCATAAATACTAATGGAAAATCTGATCCGATGGTTTTTACAGATTTTTAAAGGTTTACAGCTGGGGCAGTATCGCCTATGAAAGCAAGTTACATCATTTTTTTAAAAATCGCAACAATATACTTATTGAACGCATGTTTTTGAGAACCTTTCTTGCAAACAATTTGTTCACTATAAAATTAATTTCTTGTAATCATTTTTGCCAATAGAAAGTGCCATTGGTGAACTGTGACGAAGGCCATATGAGTATGTAAAATGTGTGTGAGAAGCGGGAAGTGCTGTTAACACTCCTATTTTCCGCGTGACAGTGATTTATAGTATTTTATATACATTTATGAAGAACAGTCTTTTAATCTGGCCTCCATTGTTGTGGAAAAACATGATTAAGTTATGACAAATTGATACAAACTGCTTTGCGAATTATGGTGACAGTGATTCATTCGTTAAAGAGATATTAAAATTTAAGGATAAGTTGCGGCGCAAATTTTTGAGCACACTATGTCGTGTTACGATCATCCATGCCCTGCCTCGTAAAATAACTTACACCCTGTTGGAAATGGAGATACATACCCCCATAAGTGGGTGGTCAGCGGGTGCTCTGGTGTGGTTTGCTCCTTCTTTCCTACCAAACATCTATCGGCCTTATCTCCCCTCCTTCTTTTTTTATGTTTGTCACACCTCTAATCTTCTGGCGCTCATGTGACCTTATGCAGTTGCGAGCAGCGAAAAACCTCTACTAAAACTAAAACACTATGTTATGTTACAATCGTCCATGCCCCACTTCGTAAAATAACTTACACCCTGTTGGAAATGGAGATACATACCCCTATACGAGGACCCCCTCCCCCTCC
>NW_004797609.1:30804-32719 GCF_000002075.1 Aplysia californica
TTCTCCCCCCTCCTCTCCCTCCCCCTTTCTCTCCCCCTCCCCCTCTCCTGTGTGTATCTAGATCTAGCAGTAGGATACCCTGGTGTTGACCAATCCCTATTCCCGTAATGAACTCCGGGACCGCGGGAAATCCCGGAGATCAGGAACTCTGCTCCAAGATGTCGTCATGTCGTCACTTTTCTTCCCTACGATTTCAAAGTTCTATCTGCTCACTTCCTAGTTTTGAGAAATTTATTGTTAATAATAAATGCTCAGTTCATAGTTCTGAGAAATTTGTCTTCATATTTTGGGGAAATTCCAAAGAAACTGGGTGGTAAACATCGCCAATCGGCAAGATGAGGCGGCAAAAGGTTTAAAAATTTTGAGTTTCACATATCAGGCTTTTTTTTTTTCGAATGAAATTCTTTGAATGTTTTGTGGTGTTAATAACGACTCCGTAAAATCTTACGATTTTGAAAGAGCGGCAGAGGGAACCTTCGGTTTCTGATATCATTGTCGTACTTTACTTTACTGTTTACTTTGTTCTTCCGCTTGTACCGGGGGGTGTCGCGGGGAGACACAGGCGTCTGTCTGCAGCAAGTCGTGTGGCCTGTAGGAGGGACATCCCGTGAGCTCTGAGGGTGTCTGCCACAGATTCACTCCATCGTCGCCTTGGTCTTCCTCAGGCTCTCCATCCAGAATATTTAGTGCTGTATGCTCTCAGAGCTGGGTGGTTTGAGGGCATCCGCGTGAGGTGTCCGAACCACTTGACCTTTTGTTTTTCAATGTGTGGTAGGACTGGTGTTGCTCATTGTCGTAATAACTCAAAACGGCCGCAAAATGCCTGATAGAACTTTGTCATTTTAACCCTATCCGTACGTCGTGTTGTACTATCGTATCCATTCCACGTGGGGAACTCTGTGCGAAACCACTTTCCAAAGAGGAAATGTTCTCGTTAATCCAATCCGTACGCTGTGCATAGCAGTCTGTCTAAATGATTTTTTGAGAAATACTGAAAGTTTCGAAGAGATCTTCGTACTAGATCTAGAAGTATTCTAAAATGTGAAGAATACTGCCCCGGGGGTACAAGACGACCTCAGGGCGTACGGATAGGGTTAAGGTAGTGATTGTTGCCGAAGACAGGAGGCGCTTTGTCCAAAATGGCTACTAGGGCCGTCTGCCTGCGTTGTTGGCAGAAGATATTCGGAGCGTCTTCGGCAAGCACCTGGAAACTATTCGGAGACGCACTCACGCACGCAGATGCACTGCTTTGAGGGGGGGGGGGTCAAACCAAAGATAGTATACCCCGCGGTAGGGTGTACTGTCTTTGATGAAACTCCGTATTATTTTACTGCAGATCACACAAATAGGCACTAAAACTGTCGGAAATCAATTATTTTCTAGAAATTTCCAAACCTAATTGCAAAATATCAAATTATGATTTAAAACAGGGGCACCCCCCTGTAACTCCCCATATTTTTTTTACTTGGTCTACAGACACAAAACATTTTGATTGGCCCATCTCCGTCGGAGACGTCTCCAAATAGAAGATCGTGATACTGTGGCCTGCGTGTTTCTCCTTACAGCGGGGGAGTGAGGGAAAACAGAGCTCTCAGTCTTGTTATACTGTGCTAACAATGCTGCTGTGTAGCTTTAGGTGACATGTTTGGTGTGGGATCTATATATAATGGGAGGAGAGACAGAGAGAGAGAGAGAGAGAGAGACAGAGAGAGAGACAGAGAGAGAGACAGAGAGAGAGACAGAGAGAGAGAGGGGGATGTTGAAAAGAGAGGGAGGGATAGGGATTGAGATAATGAGACAGGAAATTTGCGATGCTCAAGGATAGTAGGATAACAAGGCTAAAACAGAACCTGGACATGGATGGCTGGTGCCTCTATTAATAAATTATTGATGGTCAAGGGTGGATGGTGGGGGG
>NW_004797609.1:36357-38494 GCF_000002075.1 Aplysia californica
TGTTACTCTCTTGTGACACCTCTAATCTTCTGGCGCTCATATGACCTTAGGCAGTTGCGAGCGCCGTAAAACCTCTTCTAAAACACACAAAAAACACACAAAAAACAGGATCTCTCATAGACAATATAAAGGTCAATTTAAGCTTCATTTCGTTAGAAAAATATGTTATGTTTGCTAAAAAGGGGTGCCCACCACAGCTGGATCGAGCCTTTCGCCCGACTCGGTCACATGAAACTGAAAACAAACACGTTTGTTTTTGAGGAGACCGAGCTGGGCGATCTGCCCTATCGGCCGATCCCATCCGTAGTGGACACCCCGTCTTACTTCTTTGACTTTGTTAAATAACACTTTTAAAAAAATGAAGGCTTACTAGCATGTGCCTTTGTAACCTTGAAGGTTAAGAAGTAGAAGTAGAAGAGTCTACTACTAGAGTCTCGTCCAATTTATTTAATCTCTTGAATGTACTGGATTCCAGAAATCTGCCACCTGCAACTAGATTACAACTCGTTTCGGGGCTCTCGTGGCCTAGAGGTTAAGATATTCACCTTTTATTCAAAGGTCCCGGGCTCGAATCCGGGTAGCGACCGAAAATCTTTCTTCTCTAAATTTGTCCCCTTTCAACTCCTTTCCTGCTCTCTGTCGTCTGCTTTCGTCTCCTCTTTCTGCCCCTACGCCGTCACCTACTTTGCCGCCTCCTCTGAGCTCCTGACTCTTTCTGCAGCCTTTCTACTGTATACTCTTTGTTTTTTTCTTATTGCTGTCTTTCAACCACACCCCTGATCTTCAGGTAGGAATGATTTACACCTAGCCTTCTCGGACAAGGACGAAAAATCTCGAAGGTCTCGTGTGCAAGTTGCGCATTTTAAAGATCCCTTGATGGTCTAAATTCGATAGGAGTAGGCTTCGACCGCCACCCGGGCAAAATTCAAAACTTCCTACCAACTGAAAATGTTTGATCTGTCCCGCGCGCTCATATTTATTATTATGACCTTATGCAGTTGCGAGTCCCGTAAAACACTTATCAAAAAAACAAAAAAACAAAAACAAAAACCCCACTCGATGCTGCACGATCTTGGGATTTCAATGTCCACGTTTCTGCTCTGCTTTTTCGTCGAAAGAGGGGGGAGAATGGAAGAACGGACAGGGGTGGGCACGGCATAACTTCTCACGCATGTCGAACTGTGACCTAAAATAAACGCGAACAAATGGCGCTCTGTTTGCTGGGGGAGTTCCTTCCGCGGCTTGTGTGTATGCTGTTTACTTACTTGTAGTTTTCCACGGTCACATTTTTGGCGGGCGTTTTTACAGAGACGCCTTGCGTTACGTCATTGGTCGTCGTACAACACTTTAATGCCCCTTTGTGGGTGGTTGGCGGTGGTTGCTCTGGTGTAGTTTCATTTGCTTCTTCTTTCCTATGAAACATCTATCGTCTTTATCTCCCCTCCTTCTTTTACATGTTTGTTACTCTCGTAACACCTGCTCTAATCTTCTGGCGCTCATATTATGTCCTTATGCAGTTGCGAGCGCCGTAAAACGTTTACTACAAAAAACTATTTAAAAATACCCCTTTCGACGCTATAAGGTTTAAGAGGTGAGACCTCTTAATTGATTTAATGTCCATTTCCGATAGAACCGAGACAAATATGAGGAGAACCTTAAAAAAAAGCCCCCCCCCCCCTTATAACATAAGTTCAGTACGCCTCAATGGAGATTGGATCCGTGAGCGGTTTGCGGGTGCTCTGGTGTGGTTTGCGTCTTCTTTCCTATCAAACATCTATCGTCCTTATCTCCCCTTCTTCATTTTTATGTTTGTTACTCTCTTGTAACACCTGCTCTAATCTTCTTGCGCTCATATGACCTTATGCAGTTGCGAGCGCCGTAAAACCTCTACTAAAACGGAGGTTCGATCCAGGGCTATCGGTGACGTAGTCCAGTACACACTACCGTGAGCGGCGCCCTTAATTGACTTTGTTTGACTCTCGCTAGGTTAGAATGGAGTAAGATACGGTGCACCGTTACTTTTTTTTATGCCCCTGCAAATACTATCGTTTTTGTTTTTGTTTTGTTTTTTGTTTTGTTTTTGTTTTTGTTTTGTTTTTTGGTGTGTGTCGTTTGTTGTTGTTTTTTTTCGGGGTTT
>NW_004797609.1:38788-40024 GCF_000002075.1 Aplysia californica
CGAAATGTTATTTATGGTTGCCCTTGTCGAATAGAGTGCTCAGTCATGTGTGGAAATTGTGTGGATAGTGCCGTAAAACGCCTACTCAATCAATCAAGTCATGTAAGGAAATTGAGTCGATAGTGCCGTAAAACGCCTACTCAATCAATCAAGTCATGTAAGGAGATTCCAATGTTCTATAAATCCACCCCTTCCCGTTTCTGAGAAAGTCCATTTGCTGTTTCTGTGTACTTGTTTTTAAAAAAAATCCAAAGAAAAAACCAAACAAACAAAACAAAACCAAACAAAACAAAAACACCAAAAAAGTTTTGGCCGGTTTTTTTGTCATTTACGAAAGAAATCCTGGTTCTTTTATTTATTTAGCTCTCTATTGCTTCTTTTCTTTTAATGAATGAATGCTATTTTTTAATAGTTTCGAGTGTCTGATTTCTCTCCCTGGTCACGTCTTGTGCAAAAACCCAACAGTTGAGCAAGTCGCTTTGCTGCCCCGCCTCCTCATTGGTCGAAATTAATGTGTCGATGACAGCTTAACCCTATCCGTACGCCCTGGGGTCATTTTGTATCCTGAGGTTGTATTCTTCACATTTTAGAAAACTTCTAGTTCGAAGATCTCTTTGGAACTTTCAGTATTTTTCGAAAAATTATTGTGAAAGACTGTTATGCAAAGCGTACGGGTCGGTTTAAAGGGTAACTTTCCTCTTTGGAAAGTGGTGGCTCAGAGTTCCTCACGTCGTATGGATACAATCTAAGTATAGTAAAACACGACGTACGGATAGGGTTAAAAATGCCTACTTCTGCCTAGCTGTTTACTTCGTCAATTTTTCGCTGTGTGGTTTTGTGGCCGTTTAAATCGGCGGGTGGCTAGAGCTAGAGGGCGTCCCTTGTAGGTCTTAGTTCTCTTCTTTTCCTCTGTTGTTTCTGTCTGTCTGTCTGTCTGTATGTATGTCTGTCGCACTGTCTTACTCTGTCCCTGCACTGATGAGCGTTAATATGTGGATCCGTTTTTTTCTTTATTTCAACGAGCTTACCATATGAACAGTTTATGTGGGGGCTCTCGTAGACTAGAAGTTAAGGTGTTCACCTCTCATTCAGAGGTCCTGGGTTCGAATCCGGGTAGCAACAGAAAAACTTTTCTCCTCTAAAATTGTCTTCTTTCACCTCCTTTCCTGATCTCTAGCAATGTTCTGTCGTTTGCTTTCGTCTCCACTTGCTGCCCTCACCTCCTTTGACCCCCCC
>NW_004797609.1:42936-44136 GCF_000002075.1 Aplysia californica
TGGTTTGCGCCTTTTTTCATATCAAACAACTGTCTGTCTTTCTCTCTCTCTCCTTCTTTCTTGTGTTTGTTACTCTCGTGTAACACCTCTAATCTTTGGCACTTATATGACCTTATTGTGTTGCAAGTGCCGTAAAGCTCTTACTAAAACTAAAAACTTACTTCCTCAGTGACCAGCAAAGGAAAACAGGTTGTGGGTTTTTTTTTAGAAAAAGAAAAAGCACAAACAATGAGATAAAGAAAACTTAAGTTATTCATTTGGAACTTCCGTGACCTACTATTAATAGTACCATAATATGCACATCCAAGGTTTCCATTCTCTTTCGTTTTAGTAAGAGTTTTACCGCACTTGCAACACGATAAGGCCATATACTTGCCCAAGATTAGAAGTGTTACAAGAGAGTAATAAACACAAAATAGAAGTAGGGGAGATAGGGACGATAGATGTTTGATAGGAAAGAAGGAGCTAACCACACCACACCATTGCACCCGCCAATCACCCACCTCCATTCTGTGTGGGACCACTGTTGGATCGCTGTGACGTCATTGTTTTTAATTTGGAAGAGGGGGAGACATTCAGTCGAAATTTAAATCCACTTCAACCTTAGCGTACAAGTTTCTTCAACCCAGTACATGTATTGTTATCACGGTCTATAGGCCTATGTATTTCATGTAAAGGAATTGAACGTTCATCTTCTTTTTTTTTCTTCTTCTGTTTTCTGCGATGTGACGAATGTGGTAATGATTGTGCCTTTGATTGTGGGTTGTTGGCGGGTGCTCTGGTGTGGTTTGCTCCTTCTTTCCTATCTATCAAACAACTATCGTCTTTATAATCTCTCCTCCTTCTTTTTAATGTTTGTTACTCTCTTGTAACAACACCTCTAATTTTCAGCACTTATAATATGACCTTTTGTGTGCGAGCGCCGTAAAACTTTTTCTAAAAAAACTTCTTTTTAACGTTTGTTACTCCCTTGTAACACCTCTAATCTTCGGCACTTATACGACCTTGTTGTGTTGCAAGTGCCGTAAAACACTTAGTAAGACTAAAACTGTCTTTGATTGTTGCAATTGTCATTGTCATTTTTCTTTTTTCCCCTTGTTTCAGACTTGTATAAAGGACGGTATGCTGTACAAACACACAAGTGCTTTCAATGTAAGTCTGGATTAAGTTTATTTGTTCCCCTTTACCTCCCCCCCCCCC
>NW_004797609.1:44632-47376 GCF_000002075.1 Aplysia californica
TGTCTGTCATCTGTCTGTCTATTTGTCTGTCTGTTTGTCTGTCTGTCATTTGTCTGTCTGTCTGTCTGTCTGTCTCTCTCTCTCTCTCTCTCTCTCTCTCTCTCTCTCTCTCTCTCTCTCCCTCTCCCTCTCCCTCTCCCTCTCCCTCTCTCTCTCTTTATATTCTCGTTCTCGCTTATTTTCTCTCCATCGATCTTATCTCTTCTCTCTATCTCATTTTTTTTCTCATTCTCTACATATCTCTGTCTGTCTATGTATGTCTTTTTAAGTTTGTATTTTTTTTCTGCATGTCTGTTTGTCTACATACATCTATGCTGCTCTCCTGTAGCACCTCTAACCTTTTTCACTTATGACATTATTGTGTTGCAAGTGCCATAAAACACTTACTAAAACAAAATACATGTATCTATCTATCAGTATGTATATTTTGTCTTGTCAAATTGCCTTACACTGATGTACATATTATGGTCGCTTTTAAGCACAATGGGGCTATCCCGAAAACTGCTGTTTTGAGAAAATGGAAGGTAAAGTTTTTGCCCCATGTTCAGTTTCTTTAAAATACACAGAGAGCTTTCTCTTTAATCAAACAAATATACTCTCCAATGAAACCAAACTTCTTCTATAGGTAGGGCAATGCCCACTTTTGGTGTAGGTCAAGATTTCTGGAAACCCCCGAAATCTGTGTTAGCCCACTTGTCCTGAAAAGCGACCACATGTACACGGTACAGGGGACCGAACCTCTAGAAGATAATGTGTAATATGGCAAGACATAGTTGTTCCCCTTGGCTGGCCCCTGTACGCTTCCTTCTGCCACTGACTGTAGTGTCTTTAGGCCGTTCCCAAAGGGGGGACATTTCTCTTTCAAGCACAGTAGGATTGTAAATGGGCTGATTCATGTCACGCTCATAACTATGCCTGATCTACAACAGGGAACTGCTGCTTTTTCTTTCCTAATCCTTACTATTGTCGTTTTCCTCTACTTCTTTTGTATGTTTGTCACTCTCTTGTGACCTGCAAATTTGGGGTTCCTTGATAGTCGAAGCAGACCTTGCGCTGTTGAAGCTAGAGAGGTGAGCAGTCTAAGTCTGATTCCCTTTAAAGACTTCTCTGTTGACACCCACCCCTTGGCGCTCATATGACCTTATGCAGTTGCGAGCGCCGTAAAACCCTCTACTGAAACAAAGGTCCTTGTAAGTCTAAAGCGAGTTCAATAATAATATTCTTCTTTAATGTGCTTTCTTTTTAAATTTTTGTTTTGTTTTAGAACTCAACTGGAACAAACCTTTGAACCTTGGTTCGTTGGCGGGTGCCCTAGTGTGGTTTGCTTCTTCTTTCCCATCTAACATCTATCGTTTTTATCTCCCCTCATTCTTTTTTGTGCTTGTTACTCTCTTGTAACACCTCTAATCGTCGGCACTTACATGACCTTATTGTGTTGCAAGTGCCGTAAAACACTTACTAAAACAAAAAGTTAAAAGTAAGTACCGGTATACTGCTGTAGTGACTGATGATATGTTTTCTTTCTTTCTATCCATTTCCAGAGGTGGAAAAAACGTTACTTTAAGTTGAAGGGGAGGCGCCTGTATTATGCCAAAGATAGAAAAGTAAGTACCCTCTGTCACTGTGTGTGTCTCTGTGTGTTTGTGTGTGTATGTTTGTATGTGTGTGTATATATGTGTTTGTGTGTGTGTTTATATATTATGTGTATGTGTGTTTGTCTGTGTTTATATATTATGTGTGTATGTGTGTGGGTTTTTTATATTATGTGTGTGTATGTGTGTGTATATGTGTGTGTATTGTGTGTTTTTGAGTAAGTGTTTGTTTTTGTGATTCAGTGCGGATTGTATATTATTATATTAGTGGGGATATGACTGCGTGAAGGGGGATCGTGTCCTTGTTTGCGTGAGTAGCTGCTTGCGTGGCTCATGAGAGGGAGAAAGGGAAGGGGGTTTTTTTTTGGGGGGGGGGGGGGGGGTTGTGATTTGAAAATACACATTTTGTCACAGTCTTAGGATGGTATGATATACTTTTTTTTTTTAAATACACACTCGGTTTGGACTTCTACCAACGACTTTGTCACAGTCTAGGAAGATTGGTAAGAAGATAATGATATTGGGTATCTTGAAATGGCCGGTATTTTTTATTTCCTCTGATCATGACTCCTTTCTTTTTTTTAAACATTCAACAGTTAGCACGGATTTTTAAAAAAATAATTCGTAATGTAGGTATTTTACACAACCGTCGACACAATTTAGATTGTTTAGGCGGAGGGAATGATGGTTTGGACAACCTTAGGTGTGCCTGGGTCTGTGGTGTAGTGTTAGTGTTAGGCGCCTTACAGCACGCAAGATAGGTGAGTTCGAATCCTGCTTTGGGAAGGTTTTTGTCTCGCATCTCTTTCTGTCTGCTTGGGTGCGTTATCCTATCCATCTACCCGGTGTTGGTCGGTCCAGACTGATGATGTCGAAGCAAGCCCACCTCCTAAATGACCGAAATTGTGGGTGGTTGGCGGGTGCTCTGGTGTGGTTTGTTCCTTCTTTCCTATCAAACATCTATCGTCTTTATCTCCCCTTCTTTTTTATGTTTGTTAGTCTCTTGTAACACCAGCTCTAGTCTTCTGGCGCTCATATGACCTGATGCAGTTGCGAGCGCCGGAAAACCTCTACTAAAACTAACTGTGTCCCTGGATAAGCAAAACATTTACAATTTTTAAAAAAGAGAAAAGAAAGAAAGAATTCCGAGTG
>NW_004797609.1:47899-49113 GCF_000002075.1 Aplysia californica
TTTTTTATGTTTGTTACTCTCTTGTAACACCTCTAATCTTCTGGCGCTTATATGACCTTGTGTAGTTGCGAGCGCCGTAAAACCTTTACTGAAACAAAGGTCCTTGTAAGTCTAAAGCGAGTTCAATAATAATATTCTTCTTTAATGTGCTTTCTTTTTAAATTTTTGTTTTGTTTTAGAACTCAACTGGAACAAACCTTTGAACCTTGGGTGGTTGGCGCGTGCTCTGGTGTGGTTTGCTTTTTCTTTCCTATCAAACATCTATCGTCCTTACCTCCCCTCCTTTTTGTGTATGTTACTCTCTTGTGTAACACCTCTAATCGTCGGCACTTATATGACCTTATTGTGTTGCAAGTGCCGTAAAACGCTTAATAAAACTAAAACCTTTGTACCTATGTCTGTGGCGTACGAGTTACAAGCTGTGTAGTGGGTGGTTGGCGGGTGCTCTGGTGTGGTTTGCTTCTTCTTTCTTATGAAACATCTATCGTCCTTATCTCCCCTTCTTCTTTTTTATGTTTGTTACTCTCTTGTAACACCTCTAATCTTCTGGCACTCAGATGACCTTATGCAGTTGCGAGCGCCGTAAAACCTTTACTAAAACTAAACTACGAGGCTGTGTGTGTCGCGCACCCAGAAGATCCGAATTCGATTCCCGGATTTTTTAAATTTTTAAATTTTTTTTTTTGGGGGGGGTTATTGTTTTTTTTGTGTTTTTTTTAACAAATCGAGTATCTGCGTCTGTCTACTGGATTGTTGCATCATTCTCATCCGAGATTGGCTCTGACCGACAGGGTTGGAGTCTGCCGTCTGACCGTCTGAAAAAATCTAAATTGTTTCCATTGATTTGTTAAAGATATACAATTACATTTTTTTAAACCCTAGAAATATTTTCTCTCTCCGGGAAACTGGATGTAGCTTGGTGTTGCTTGTGATTTTTATGTATTTATTTTTGAGTTTCTTTTTTTCATAGAAAAATTATCACTTTTCGGGAATCATGAATATCATTCTTGTGGCTTGTAATTTTCGTTTCCAGTTTTGCAAGTCTTTGTCCTACCTCGGGCAACATGTTGTAGTTTCTATTTGTTATAACATTTTTTTTAAAACAAATATCTGTCTTACATGTCCTTCGATCGGGGAGCTTGCAAACGTTGTGGCTTGTAATTTTGTTCATTCTGTTTAGATTTTTTTGTCTTGTTTTGTCCTGGGTTTTTTTC
>NW_004797609.1:52114-53851 GCF_000002075.1 Aplysia californica
AATAAAGAAATTTAGCTTCTTGCAGGAAAACTGTCTCAAAACTGAAAAAACCAAGGGCGTCATGATCTGGAGAATATTTTAAAGAATCTTTAGGCGAAAACCGCAAGTCGATCGATGCAGCCATTAAAAAGCCTTTTGAATAGCAAGGTTCGGCCACCACAAATAGATAATAGATGTATAGATTAATTCTCTATTCTGCTTTCGTGGTTGTACACTGCATCATTTCAAAGGTGCGGGAAACAGCGCACGACTAATGAACGGAAACCTCACTTTTTTACAATGGCGTCTTAGCCAAGATAAGACCTAAACGAAACTAATGAAAAACTGAAAATTAAACTACAGTGACTTTAGGCTCCTCAATAAAACTGTACACCCTTTAAATGATTCTGAACCACTATTAATTTTGTCAAGTTAGAAAGATAAGTGGTTCGGAAGTTTTAGGCGGCCAAAGTGACGAACTTTCACAAATATAATATGTATAGATGTATTTGAATATAGATCGTTCACTTTGGCGTCGTTCCAGTTTACAGAGGAGAGCGCCATTTTACTTAATTAACTAATTTGATGATTAAAAAAACAGCACCTGGACATGGATGCCTGGTGCCTCTATAAACAGTTAATTATTGATCTTCAGGTTGACTAATTTGTGGAATTTAATGTGTCGCGCGCGCTCATATGACATTATACAGTCGCGAACGCCGTAAAACACATACCAAAACAGCAACAACAACAACAACAACAACAACAACAACAACAACAACAACAACAACAACAACTAAAACTAATTTGTGGGTGGTTGGCGGGTGCTCTGGTGTGGTTTGCTCCTTCTTTCCTATCAAACACATATCGTCCTTATCTCCCTTTCTTCTTTTTTATGTTTGTTACTGTCTTGTAACTCCTCTAATCTTCTGGCGCTCATATGACCGTATGCAGTTGCGAGTGCCGTAAAACCTCTAATAAAACTAACTAAAAAACTAATTTGGAGACTACTGAAAGGAATGAAGGATTTCCTTTGACCTGCTTCGGGCTTAGTAATCTGTAGTCACTAATGGTCTAAGATGGCTACCCAGTGTGGAGAAATAAAGTGCTCGTCTAAGACAGGTAGGTGTTTGTTTGTATAATTTTTAAATAAAAAATAAACACGCAAATAAATTATATAAATAACTCATGGGGGACCTGGAAAGTGGTCGTCTTAGACAGGTGGATGTTTGTTACACAGTGTCAGTATAACTTTTAATTTAAAAAAATAAACGCATGAATAAATATATAAATGACTCATTGGGGATATAAAATTGGGTCGTATAAGACAGGTGGGTGTTTTACACAATGTCAGTATAACTTTTGATTAAAAAAACCACACATAAATAAATATGTGAGGCATCGTGGTGGAATCACACTCTCGTCTATTTTTGGTGATGAGGAGTTATTGGTATCATCTTACAGCTTGTTCACTTGGCTTTATTTAGATGAAAAAATATGTAAAAAGTAGGTGTTTGTTAGTATAATTTTATAAAAAAATACACACTCAAATAAATAATATAAATGACTCTTGGGGGACATGGAAAGTGGTCGTCTTAGACAGGTCGATGTTTGTTACAGTGTCAGTATAATTTTTAAATAAGAATAAACACGTAGATGAATATATAGAAATTACTCATGGGGGGAAATGGAAAGTGGTCGTTTTGAGCAGGTTCGACTGCTCGTTCGTGGGACACGTGAGAGAGAGAGAGAGAGAGA
>NW_004797609.1:54475-55975 GCF_000002075.1 Aplysia californica
CTCTCTCTCTCTCTCTCTCTCTCTCTCTCTCTCTCTCTCTCTCCACACACACACACATTAATTTGTCAATATTCCCTTATCAGCTGACAGTTGCTGTTGGCACGAAAGTCCACTTCTTGTTTACTTCCGAGTCCGAAGTCAATATTGAAGAAGAAAAAAAAGAGAAAAAAACGAAAGAAAGAAAAAGAGGTGAATTTCAATAGCAGTCTCCTCCCAAACTTTGGGGTTAGGTTGTTTTTTTCGTGTTTTTTGGGGGGTTTTGTTTTGTTTTTGTTTGTTTTGTTTTTTCTCTCTGCAGAGACCGCTGTCGCGCTCTGATGTTAATCTCACACCTTGATCGAATTCTGTATCACGTTTTCGGTTTAAAGATCTTTCTTATAATGCCACTTGTCAACTGTAACATTTTAGCGCCTTGCCAATCTAAATTTTCTTTTTCGCCTCGTTGTGAATGTAAACTTGCGTACTGAATTCTTACACGGTGTAGTTTTCGGTTGTTGATCGTGGGTGGTTGGCGGGTGCTCTGGTATGGTTTGCTTCTTCTTTCCTATCAAACATGTATCGTCTTTATCTCCCCTCCTTCTTTTGTGTGTTTGTTACTCTCTTGTAACACCTCTAATCTTCTGGCGCTCATATTATGACCGTATGCAGTTACGAGCGCCGTAAAACCTCTACTAAAACTAACTAAAACATTTTAGCGTCTTGTCAATCTAAGTTTGCTTTTTCGCCTCGTCGTGAATGTAAATTATTGTGTTGCAAGTGCCGTAAAACTTACTAAAACTAAAAAGAATGTAAATTTGCTTACTGAATTTATACGCCGTGTTGTTTTCGGTTGTTGGGCTGTTGGTACTAGCGGAGTACCCTCCGTAGGTGGTTGGCGGGTGCTCTGGTGTAGTTTACTCCTTCTTTCCTATCAAAAGTCTATCGTCCTTATCTCCCCTTCTTATTTTTATGTGTTTGTTACTCCCTTGTAACGCCTCTAATCTTCGGCACTTATATGACCTAATTTTGTTGCAAGTGCCGAAAAACTTTTACGAAAAAAAACCCTCCTGCTCTAACGGCCACCTGTTCAAAGCAATCACCTGGCGCTCATCATAATATGACCTTATGCAGTTGCAAGCGCCGTAAAACCTATGTACTAAAACACAAAAAAAAAAGAAAAGAAAGAGCAATCACCTGTACAAGGGACTGCTTACTACTTCTCTCCCTGGGGTCTAAATAGTATTCATATGTTCATTGGAGGTCCATGATCGCCCACGCCAATCGGCAACCAAGGCACCCGGATGATCGATGATGGGTTCAGATTGTCCTAGATGTTCACCCTAGACTTACAAAGGTTTGTCTGCTCAGTACCAGGTTTTGTGAATTTTGACGTAAATGTTTTTTTTAGTTTCACAATAACATGTCAAGCGTTTTCGAATGCCCTTCTTTGAATATGTCTCTCTCTCTCACACACACTCTCTCTCTCACTCTCTCTCTCTCTCTCTCTCTCTCTCTCTCTCT
>NW_004797609.1:56995-58824 GCF_000002075.1 Aplysia californica
GGGGTGAGAGAGAGAAAGAGTGAGATGGAGGGGGAGGGGGTGAGAGGTGCTGCCGCTGAGTCCCACTCAACCAATTACTGTGTCTTTTTTTTTCTTTCTTTTAAAAAAATCTTTTTTGTGTGGCTCAATAGTGCGCATTAAAAAGGAAACTGTTGGGTTTTTTTTCTCAACAGTGCAAAGATGGTAGTGGGGATAGAATTAATGTTTCATCATAGTGTGGAAATGGTAGGCCGTAGGTCGCGTTTTACTATCGTATCCCTAGGACGTGGGGAAGGAACTCCGTGCCACCACTACTTTCCAAAGAGGAAATTTACTCGTTAATCCGATCCGTACGCTTCGCATAGTTTGTCAAAATGCGTTTTTGTTTTTTGGGGTTGTTTTTTTTTTTTTGAAATACTGAAAGATCCAAATAGATCTTCGTACTAGAAGTATTCTAAAATTTGAAGAATACAACCCCCGGGGATACAAAAGGACCCCAGGGCATACGGATAGGGTTAATACGTTGATTAAAACTCTCATGCCTGTAGGACGGTAAAAGAGTAAAAGTAAGCTTGAACCGTAACGTTTGGAGCTCACCTGAGCTACTATAGGCGCATCCCGGCTCTCCGCTCTCCGGGGAACACTTTTGGGTCACCGTGACAACATGCCCGACAGATTGTTTTCACTTATTGTGAGGACACAATAATGGGAGGGGGGGGAGGGTCCCTTTTTTGTAGTAAGAGTTTTACGGCACTTGCAATACAATCAGGTCATATAAGTGCCGAAGCCTAGAATTGTTACAAGAAAGTAACAAACATAAAAAAGAAAGAAGAGAGATAAAGACGATAGTTGTTTGATAGGAAAGAAGGAGCAAACCACACCAGAGCACCTGCCAACCACCCACGGTGGTGTGGGGGTGGGGGAGGGGGGGTCTAGTTTCGTTAATAAGAGATTTGCAGCGCTCGAAACAAGTTGGTTCCATTCATCACCAAAGTTCACTGCACGGCTTGATTTTGGTTAATATTTCTATTAAAATGTTACAAATTCGTGGCAAAAATTCTTAGTTTAGGGAGGGAAGTTTTTTTTCGAATATCTCTACTCTAACTGTCTTTCTGTCGGGATGTATGTTGTGCCCCTCTCAGCTCGGGTTGGCCCTGACAGGCAGGGTCGGAAGACCGCTTCTCAAAATGATCTAAACTGTGTCAGTGGGGGCGTAAAAAACACTTACAATGAAGTTCTTTTGTTAGAGTCTAACCTGACGACCACCCATTGTCGAGGAGGAGATTTGTCGTCGTCTTAGACAGGTGATTGGGTGGTTGGCGGGTGCTGTAGTGTGGTTTGCTCCTTCTTTCCCAGCAAACATCTATCGTCCTGATCTCCCCTCCTTCTTTCTTATGTTTCTTACTCTCAATTGTAACGCTTCTAATCTTCTGGCGCTCATATGACCTTAAGCAGTTGCGAGCGCCGTAAAACCTCTACTAAAACAAAGAATTTTGTAATTCCAGGGTGGCGTATTGCTTGAGATCAAATCATGTACTTTACACTGCCCAGGTACACAATATTTGTGAGTGGTTGGCGGGTGCTTTAGTGTGGTTTTCTCCTTCTTTCCTATTATGTTGTGTTTGTTACTCTCTTGTAAACCCTCTAATCTTCGGCGCTGACATAACCTTATTGTGTTGCAAGAGCCATAAAACGGCTTACTACAACCAAAAATACTGGAAACTAGTACACAATTTAGATCGTATGGAAATAGCCGTTTCGCTTCTTTCTGCCAGAGCCAACCAGGGGTAAGAAGGTGAGAAGAATTCGGCGCCCCAGGAGAAAAACGAGCTGTAGGAGGAGGGGGGGGG
>NW_004797609.1:58924-61217 GCF_000002075.1 Aplysia californica
GGATACTGTATAAAATATGGTCCCTTTTAAGCACAAGGGGGCTATCCCGAAAAATGCTGTTTTTAGAAAATCGAAGGTAAAGTTTTTGCCCCTTGTTCGGTTTCTTTAAAAGACAAGGAGAGTTTTCTCTCTAAAAAAAAACCCAACCCAACAACTAATATACTCACCAATGAAACCAAACTTCTCCTACAGGCCGGGAAATGCCCACTTTTGGTGTAGGTCGAGATTTCTGGAAACCCCCGAAATCTGGGTTAGCCCGCTTGTCCTTAAAAGCGACCATGAATATATACAGTTTCCGAATGGATGAATCGCATAGGATAAAGGAGGCAGGACAACGTCGCGCAAAACAGATCGATTCTGGCCTTGCTCGGGGCTACAATAATTAATGAGACAGCGGCGGAAGTGGGGAAGGAAGTAAGCATGTTTCCTCCGTCTTTCTAGGTTACTCATTTCCGTCTCTGCTAAGCTGTCGGCCAATTCAAATAATGTTATTGTTCTTCCTGGTTGTTTTTGTTCTTGCTTGGGATTGGTTTGTTGTGTTTTGTTTTTGGTTGTTGTATTCACCTGTTTTCCGGCTCACAAAAAAAATATCGTATCCCCGACTACAGTTTTCTATTTTCGTGACAATATTGAATGTTTGTGTGTGTCATTTGTGGGTTTGTTTGCTCTTTTTGTCTGTAATAAAAAGTGCTTGTTTGACTATCAGATTTGTTTAGTTGTTATATTGGCTCTTGTTCTTCATGCGGTAACGTTTGTTGTCATTATAGTGGTGTCAGACACATGAGGCACTTACAGTGCCCGTTGTGAAGAATCATCATGCCTGTTATGATGTGGAATTGGAATGGGCAAACTGCTTTAGTGTGGTTTGCTTTTTCTTTCCTATCAAACTTCTATCGTCCTTATCTACCCTTCTTCTTTTTGTTTGTTAATCTCTTGTAACACCTCTAATCCTCTGGCGCTTATATGACCATTTGCAGTTGCGAGCGCCGTAAAACCTCTACTAAAACTAAAACTGCTCATTTGCCTAGGCTTGTACAAACCAGATCTGAGGGATCTCGTGGCCTAGCGGTTAAGGTGTTGGCCTCTCATTCAAAGGCGCTCAGAATTGCATAATACCATATGAGCGCGCGGGACACATTAAATATTTTAGCTGGGTAGGGAATTTGGAATTTTGCCCGGGTGGCGGCTGAAGCCTACTCTTTTTAGACCACCAAGGGATCTTTAACGTGCGCAACTTGCACACGGGCCCTCCGAGACTTTTCACCCTTTTCCGAGAAGGCTAAGTGTAGATCTTTCCAACCAGAAGATCAGGGGTGTGGCTGAAAGACAGCAGTAAGAGAGGGCCAAGGAGTAGAAGTAGAAAGGCTGCAGAAAGAGTCAGGAGCCCAGATGAGTGGGAAACGGAGGTGAAGGGTGGAGGCAGAATAAAAGGAGACGAAATCAGACGACAGAATGAGAGCAGGAAAGGAGGTCAAAGGTCGCTTTTAAGGACAAGCGGGCTAACCTCTAGGCCACAAGAGCCCCATTTTTACAAAATCTTCTCTTTTCTTTCTGCCTGTCAAGTTCTCTCTTTGGAGAACTGTGCTTACGTCTCAACACATGTTTGTCTATCCAGTTTTAGTTTTAGTAAGAGTTTTACAGCACTTGCAACACAATAAGGTCAAACAAGTGCCAAGTTTATCCATTCAAACGCCAGTCATTCCAGTGTCAGGTAAAACTAAATTTCTACCCCCCCCCCTTTTCCTTAGACACCCCTGATTTGCCAAAAAGAAGGCCAGGTATGTTCCGAATGGAGGGCTCAGTTAATTAGTTTTACCAATTTTCTCACTTTGAAAGGTACAAAAGTGAGTGGTTGGCGGGTGCTCTGGTGTGGTTTGCTTCTTCTTTCCTATCAAACATCTATCGTCTTTATCTCTCCTCCTTTTTTGTGTTTGTCACTCTCTTGTAAAACCTCAAATCTTCGGCACTTATATGACCTTATTGTGTTACAAGTGCCGTTAAACACTTACAAAAACTAAAAAAGATACAAAGTCTTAGCGATTCACGACCTCCCCCCCCCCTCAAAAAAAAAGAAAAAAAATAATCGAAAAAAATCCTCCCCCCCCCCAAAAAAAAAACAACAACAACAAAAAAACAAAACAACAGCGTCATCGGGTTATGTCGGGCACCCGCATTTCCGTGATGACGTCAGATGGAGGCCAATACACGGACCTGCCAAAGCCAGCCGCTGGCTGTCATAACGCGTTGAAAGACATGCACCAGGGAATCGCGCCTTTTGCCCTGTTTTTTTTTT
>NW_004797609.1:64441-65582 GCF_000002075.1 Aplysia californica
GGGGAGGAGGGAGGCAACTAACTACGACGTAGAATTATCCCCATCTGGAATCCTCTGTTGCGAAAGAGGTGGCATCTTTTATGCTCTCGCTGTGACGTCAGCACGCGAATTTCGTCACAGCGAAGTCCCATCAGCTTTGGTGTTCAGCCTTTGCAGAAAAAAGCTCCCGAAAAGCGGGGGATTAACAGTTTCGATTTTTCATTACATTAACGCAAAAGGGAGAAAAAAAAGAAGAACGAAGAAGAAGATAAAGCGAAGAAGAAAAAAACCAAACCCAACGTTCCTTCGGAAATTCCCGATGGGGCCCACCGAGGCTACGCATTACGCATCTTCTCTCGGTTCGTTTCTTTTTTTATATCAATATTCTATTTTTAAATCTTTGCTTGGTGTTTTAGAATTGCACCCGGAAGACCCGTCCGTTTAACCCCTATCCGTACGCCCGGGGGTCATTTTGTACTCCCGGGGTTGTATTCGTCACATTTTAGAATACTTCTAGTACGAAGATCTCTTTGAAACTTTCAGTATTTCTCAAAAAGTCATTTTGACAGACTGATATGCAAAGCGTACGGATGTGGGTGGTTAGCGGTGTCTCTGGTGTGGTTTGTTCCTTCTTTCCTATCAAACATCTAACGTCCTTATCTCTCCATTTTCTTTTTTATGTCTGTTACTCTCTTGTAACACCTCTAATCTTCTGGCGCTCCTATGACCTTATTGTGTTGCGAATGCTGTAAAACTCTCACTAAAACTAAACTAAAAAGGAAAGATAGAAAGATAGAGTCTCTGGAATGTTTCTTGTTTTCGGCACTTGCAATTCAGTAAGGTCATATAAGTGCCGAAGATTTGAGATGTTACAGTAGAATATTAAACACACACAAAAATGGAGGAGAAAAAGGACGTCGGTAGCCGTTTCATATGGAAGAAGGAGGAAGCGACAACAGAGCACCCGCCAACCACCCACCCCGGACTCTGCGTTAGAAAGCACGACGCTTTTAATTTGCCTTTAACGCTATCCGTACGTCGAGTTTTACTATTGTACCCATACGACGTGGGGAACTCTGTGCCACCACTTTCCAAAGAGGAAATGTACTCGTTAATCCGATCCGTACGCTTTGCACAGTAGTCTGTCAAAATGATTTTATGA
>NW_004797609.1:65915-67509 GCF_000002075.1 Aplysia californica
AGGTGAGGAGATGCGACGCAGTATCATAATGCTATTGTGGGCCCAGTCTGCCGAAAGAGGGCGATCTCTTCTGTCTGTTCTGACGTCAGCGCGCGAAGCTCCCGAAGCAAGCACTCCCGAGCGTTGGTGCCCATTTATTATAATATTGTACTCTTTCGGCAGAAGCGCCGGAATTATAACAGTTGTGAGTGGGTGGTTGGCGGGTGCTCTGGTGTGACCACCCCTCCATCCACCCCTCCATCCACCCCTCCATCCACCCCTCCTTCCATCCCTCCATCCACCCCTCCATCCACCCCTTCTTCTTTCCTATCAAACATATATCGTCTTTATCTCCCCTTCTTCTTTTCTATGTTTGTTACTCTCTGTGTTGGTGGCCTAGTGATTAGGCTCTCGGACTCGCAACCGTAAGGTCGTGGGTTCGAATCCTGTCAGGGACCCGACGTTGTGTCCTTAGGAAAGGCACTTTACACGAGTTTTCCTCACTTCACCCAGGTGGAAATGGGTACCCAGCTATAGACAGTGAAAGATCTTGTCAGTTTGTTAGTGTTTGAGCGCTTATTCAGCTGCTTGCACTGTACGCTTCCCGGGAAGCTGAGAATGTTTCTGAGTGTTCTATGGTCTGCTGGGGTAATAATATAGTGTAAAGAGCATAGAGCTTGCTGTCGAGCGGGGTTATGCGCTATACAAATTGTGTTTATTATTTTATTTTTTTTACTCTCTTGTAACACCTCTAATCTTCTGGCGCTCATATGACCTTATGCAGTTTCAGGTGCCGTAAAACACTTACTAAAACTAAAAACTAAAACTAAAAAAAAAGAAAAAGAGCGTTGGTGCCCATATTATATCGTACTCTTTCGGCAGAAGCACCGGAATTATAACAGTTGTGCGTCTTCGCATTAGCCAAAGCTGTCTCCGGGGATTCCCTGAAAAACCCGCACTGCTGTTTGGGGAAGAGGCCGGGTATTTGTTCGTTCGTACATACGTCCGACCGTCTGTCTATTCACCCATCGGTCCGTCTGTTCGTTTCTCCGTTCATTCATTCATTCATTCATTCATTCATTCATCCCTCCCCCCATCCATCCGTCTGTCTGTCTGTCTGTCTGTCTGTCTGTCTGTCTGTCTGTCTGTCTGTCTGTCTGTCTGTCTGTCTGTCTGTCTGTCTGTCTGTCCATTCATTCATTCACATTCATTCATTCATTCATTCATCCTTCCGTCTGTCTGTCTGTCCGTTTGTCTGTCTATCTTTCCACCCATCCATCCATCCATCCATCCATCCGTCAATTTTTCCGTCGTGGGTGGTTGACGGATGCTCTGGTGTGGTGTACTCTTTTTGTCCTATCAAACATCATTACACTATCGTCTTGGTCTGTCCTCCTTCTTTTCTTTGTCTGTTACTCTCTAGTAACTTTAACCTTCCGCCTATTTTCGTTGTATATCTTAGAAAACTCAGTCTAAACCCATCCATCCATCCATCCATCAATCCATCCATCCGTCGATCCATCCATTCCTCCATCCGTCCATCCCTCCATCCACCCCTCCATCCACCCCTCCGTCCATCCCTCCGTCCACCCCTCCTTCCACCCCTCCATCCACC
>NW_004797609.1:70033-73587 GCF_000002075.1 Aplysia californica
TCTCTCTCTCTCTCTCTCTCTCTCTCTCCAAATTCGTGTGTTCGTCTGTGTGTATGTGTGTGTTTGACTCGAACGGCTGGGCATTGTGGCGAGTTTTGTTTTGCAAAAATAGTTTGTTCTATCTTCAAAGAATGCTCAAGATCGTAACAAATTTTGGATTTGTTCTTTGAAGGCAGAACAGTAACGAAAACACAAATCAAAAGAGTGGGTTGTTGGCGGGTGCTCTGGTGTGGTTTGCTTCTTCTTTCCTACTATCAAACATCTATCGTCCTTAGCCCCACTTCTTCTTTTTTTATGTTTGTTACTCTCTTGTAGCACCTCTAATCTTCTGGCGCTCATATGACCTTATGCAGTTGCGAACGCCGTAAAACCTCTACTAAAACTAAACTAAAAAACAACTCCAAAGATAGAAACAACAAGTTGAGACCCTTGAAGCCGCGGGACGTTGTAGCCTACTTGAGCTTTGTGTGAGAGCGACACTTTTGGATGTTGTCTCTTTGACGTGCGGGAGAAAGCGGAGGCTATGTTGGGTATTCCCCTGAGGCCACTTTAGCACGTGTCTGTCTGTCTGTCTGTCTGTCTGTCTATCTGACTGTCTGTCTGTCTGTCTGTCTGTCTGTCTGTCTGTCTGTCTATCTGACTGTCTGCCTGTCTGTCTGTCTGACTGTCTGTCTGTCTGTCGGTCTGTCTGTCGGTCTGTCTATCTGTTTGTCTGTCTGTCTGTCTGCCCGTCTGCCCGTCTGCTTCTCTCTCTCTTTCTCTCTCTTTCTCTTTCTCTCTGTCTGTCTGTCTGTCTGTCTGTCTGTCTCTCTCTCTCTCTCTCTCTCTCTCTCCAGCAGACAGACAGACACTGTTGGGAGCGCCCGGGGCTGAGTGTGGGAGTGGGAGTGGATCTGTTGTTTTCCCTCAAAGCACTCTTACGTATGGTTGATTTTAAGGACAAGCGGACTAACCCAGATTCCGGAGGTTTCCAGAAATCTTGACCTACACCATAAGTGGGCATTGCTCTACCTTTAGGAGAAGTTTGGTTTCATTGGTGTGTATATTTGTTTGGTTGTAGAGAAAACGTTCCTTGTATTTTAAAGACGCTGAACAAGGGTCCAAATATTTCACCTTCGATGATTTTCTCAAAACAGCGTTTTTTGGGCCCCCCCCCCCCCTTGTGCTTAAAAGCGACCAAATGAACCAAATGAACTTCGAAAAGTTATCGTCATAGTGTGCAGGAATGTCTGTTGTGAAGTTAGAGATTTCACTTGTTTTGCTTTTGCTGTTGTCGCCAAAAGGTGTCAAAACAAGCGTCTGGCGGGGGTGGGGGTTGGGGGAGTGGTAAAAAAACAACCCCAAAACAAAACAACTGTCTCACAGTAGTCGAGACCCTTAATCATTCAAAGGTCCCGGGTTCGAATCCGGGTAGCAACCGAAAAAATTTCTTCTCTAAAACTGTCTCCTTTCACCTCCTTTCCTACTCTCTATCAATGTTCTGTCATCTGCTTTCGTCTCCACTTTCTGCCCCCACCCCCTCACCTCCTTTGCCCCCTCCTCTGGGCTCCTGACTCTTTCTGCAGCCTTTCCACTGCTTCTCTTTGGCTCCTTCTCCTTGCCTATAGAGGAGCGCATAACTCGCTGCACACCACGCAATAATACATGTAAATGTTCGCTTATAAGCACAAGGGGGAATCCCGAAAAATGTTGTGTTTTTGGGGGGGAGAAAATCGAAGGTAAAGTTTGTGGACCCTTGTTCAGTTTCTTTAAAAGACAAGGAGATTTTTCTCTATAACCAAACAAATATACACACCCGTGAAACCAAACTTCTCCTGTAGGTAGGGCAGTGCCCTCTTTTGGTTTAGGTTAAGTTTTATGGAAACCCCCGAAATCCGAATTAACCTGCTTGCCCTTATACGGGGTGCCCACTACGGATGGGATCGGCCGATCGGCCGACCGCCTGACTCGATCATCTCGAAAACAAACGTGTTTGTCTTCAGTTTCAGGCGATCGAGTCGGGCGATCGGCCCGATCCTGCGGTAGTGGGCGCACCGTCTTAACAGCGATCATTTGCAGTCGGGGGGAATAGACACGTCGGGGGCTCTCGTGGCCTAGAGGTTAAGGTGTTGGCCTCTCATTCAAAGGTCCCGGGTTCGAATCCGGGTAGCGACCGAAAAATGTTCTTATCTAAAATTGTCTCCTTTCACCTCCTTTCCTGCTCTCTAGCAATGTTCTGTCGTCTGCTTTCATTTCCACACTCTGCCCCCACCCCCTCACCTCCTTTGCCCCCTCCTCTGGGCTCCTGACTCTTTCTGCAGCCTTTCTACTGCTGCTCCTTGGCTCCTCTTTACTGCTGTATTTCTGCCACACCCCTGATCTTCTGGTAGGAAAGATCTACACCTACCCTTCTCGGACAAGGATGAAAAATCTCGGAGGGCCCGTGTGCAAGTTGTGCACGTTAAAGAGCCCTTGGTGGTCTAAAAATCGATAAGAGTAGGCTTCGGCCGTCACCCGTGCAAAATTCAAAATTTCCTACCAAATAAAAAAAATATTAAGTGTGTCCCGCGCGCTCATATGACTTTATGCAGTTGCGAGCGCCGTAAAAACACTTACCAAAACAAAAACAAACGATCTACACCTTGCCTTCTCGGACAAGGGCGAAAAATCTCGGAGGGCCCGTGTTCAAGTTTCGCACTTTAAAGATCCCTTTGTGGTCTAAAATCGATAAGAGTAGGCTTCGGCCGCCACCCGGGTAAAATTCAAAATTTCCTACCAACTGAAAATATTAGATGTGTCCCGCGCACTCATATGACCTTATGCAGTTGCGAGCGCCGTAAAACTCTTTACACACAAAAAATAAAATAAAATAACAAATAAACACTTCACCAACGTGGCCACCAGGGAGAGCGCGTAACTCACAGCAAACCACACCATAAATTCTGAGTAGATCTCCTTGAGGAGAGCACGACATGCAGAATTGGGTGCAGCTTTCCGGACTCCGGGACACGATCTGACCGTTAGCACACAGCCTACAACACGATAAAGCTGTTACTGTTTTCGCAATGGACAGAGAGAGAGAGGGCCGTGTAGTAGAGCTGGGCGAAGAGTCGATTCCGGAACCGATTCCCCACGATTAATACTACGGAAGTAAAGTTCCGTCTCCTTTTTGCGTAAACCAACGGTGGTTGCCAGTTACTTTTATCGTTAAAATCTTCTCTTTTTTTTTAAAGAATTAATTTTTGAAAAATAGAAGTTGATGCTTCGTAGTGTTCAGAAATCTAGGTTATATCCAAAATCCTGAAGATGTTCGGAGCCAACCAGGTAACCACCGAAAAAAAATCACACCAAAAGAAAGTAAGTAATTGGGTTCGGAGTCGATTCCTACGATTCCTAGCTTTCAACAATCGGGAACCTAGCCGGCCAGCACTGCTGTGTCATAGCTATTTGCACGTCTTATAGCTTAGTGCACTTAGTGCCGATTTGTCAGCTGGTTGTTTTTTATTGCTTCCTCATTTAGGACAGTCTGCCCGTCATGGCAGGTGAGGGAGAGAGAGAGGGGGGAGAGAGAGAGA
>NW_004797609.1:74464-75222 GCF_000002075.1 Aplysia californica
TAAACAAATGGGTAACAGGGAAAGATCAGGGGAACGTAGCTTTTTCTTTAGAGCGTCCGAGCAAAGGAATGAATGGAAAACCGTGATCGCCGATGTTTGTCGCAGATCTGGCACAGGATGATGATGATGATTGACGGGGGCGTTAACATTTTAATCGAAATATATTGACTGAATTCAATTCGGGCTGTGAACTGTTGTGAATGCAAGCAACTTGTGTTTCGCGCGCTCGTATAACCTTTACACAGCTGCCGGCACCGTAAAACTCTTTACTAAAAACCTATACAATTTTCTCACTTGTATCCGGGTCGTGGGTGGTAGGCGGGTGATTTCGTGTGGTCTGCTTCTCCTTTCCTGCCAAACATCTATCGTCCTTATCTCCCCTTCTTTTTTATGTTGTGTTACTCTCTTGTAACAGCTCTAATCTTCTGGCGCTCCTAATATGACCGAATGCAGTTGCGAGCGCCGTAAAACCTCTACTAAAACCAAAGCAGTATCCTGATTTTTTTAAAAGGAAAAAGGAATGGAAGCTTCTCTCTATTTGGAATGACCTGTCAGAGTTTTCTTTATTTACCTGGGCGGCGCTAGCGTCAGTATCCCGCACGCCGCGGTAATCTCTCACGGCTATTTCCACGACAACTTAAGCGGCATCTAATCTGTCAGTCACGTCACCCCCCTCCCCCCCTCCCACACAGACCTTTTTATTTTGGTCGTCCCATAAGTTCTTATACTCTCTGAGCCTGCATCTAGTCCCCCCCCCT
>NW_004797609.1:75381-77494 GCF_000002075.1 Aplysia californica
CCCCCGCCTTTTTTTCCTTCTTCGCCTAACCTCCATCTTTGCGGAAACCAAGACGATCTAATTGAGGAAGGAAAACCCCACACACATTTTCTCCCGTCTTAGTCTGTGACAACACTGAAGGATACTACACGTTTACTCTGTGCTCTGTGCCTGGTGTGTTCTGGTTACTACTCTGTGTGTTTGTGTATATTATACAGGGTGATGAAAAAACAACAACAACTGTACAACTTTTTGGGTTTTTTGTTAATATTTTCCTCCACCCAGAAGGTTTGGGCTTCAAATTTGTACATAACATTTGGAAGTCAAAAGGAATTTGTCTGATATTCATTTTAGAAAAATCTACAGAATAGTTTTGTTTTACACAGCCCGTTAAAAAAAACAACCCATTTTTAGCTATGTCCCCATTTTTGTAGCCTAGGGCATTAGTTCGCATTAGGCCTACCACTAAATATCCCAACGATTGAGCCATATTGCATACTACAGTAGTCTAACAGGTCAACAGAAGTTAGTAGATAGTTTTTCTCAAGTTTCCTTTGCCTGCTGAGATCATGGTTAAGATTAGTTAAGAGCAGAGAGCTTTTTTTATTGAACATTTCCTCGCCACCAACTCATTTCGTAAGTTTCGCACAAGGTACTGAAATAATATTAAAGTGCCCCTAAGGCCTTCTTTGATGTCAAGGGTGGAAATGGTTCCTCAGTTAGTACCTGTAGAGAATCAAAACTAAAAATTCCCAGACGAAACGACCGTTTCAGGCTAAACACACACCGTTCGCACCCCTTTAAACGTCACCGGGGTGCAGAATTCTGTAGATGAGCCCCGTGAGACATCTGTCCGTAGACGATGTCTGCAGCAATGACATCCCTTCATCTCAGCTGTCCGCATTCTCAGGGCAGATCTTAATCTACGACTGTACCATTTTCCCGTTCCCGAAACTATCAGAGGATAACAGTGTGTTCACGATTCCTCGATCGTCTTGAAAAGCGTGGACATTTTTCCTGTATGACATTTTGGTTCCTTGGCAAAGCCCATATTCACCTTTCAGGTTATATCAACTCCACAAATACTGTCTATTTGGGCAACCTCCCCCCCTCCCCCTATTGTCTCTAGAAACAGCACCATTTTGTAAGGTGTACAGTGTATGGCTTTGGGTACTCATGGTTGAGTGTATCCTTGTGTTTGGCCAATCTGAACATTACGAACGACGCGTTAAAATGTGTCGAAGACATATAGGCCGTTGGTTCTCGGAATTCTAGAATTTAAAAAATATTTTTAAACTCTGTAGGAGAAAAAAAATTGTTTAAGTTACAGGGATGGAAAATTTAGATTTTTTAAATAAAAGGAAAGGAAAAAACCAAACTAATCATTTCATAACTTCCCTTAAAAGATCTTTTAAATTGGTGCATTTTGCGGTTTCAGGTGGTTTTTATAAAAGCCATTTCCGTTTTCAAAAATAAGCTTCTTCTTTGTAAAGTTTATGTCAAACAAATTCCTTTTGAATTAATTAAATCTATTTCAAATTACAACTTTCTAGTACAAATTTTGTGCGAGATATTTTTTAACAAGTTGTAAAGTTGTTTGGGGTTTTTTTTTTGTAACCCTGTATAATACAAGTTGGCTTGGGCCGCTACCCGGACAAAATTCTCAATTTCCTACCGACTGAAAATGTTTGGTGCGTCCCCCGCGCTTATAATATGACCTTATGCAGTTGGGAGCTCCGTAAAACACTTACCAAAAAAAAAAGAATAATAGAAAAAGACCAGGTTCGTCTGTAAGCTAAATGTGAAGTGAGCTGATAAAATGAGTTACTTCTCGGATTCAAGCCTTACGGAAATAGAAACATCATGCTTATAAGGGAAGTTTTACAATTTATAAGTATTAAATAATAAGAGGTATGTTATACATAAAAATAGAGCATCAATAGAAGATCTACTAATTTGACCTCGGTGTTGATTTTTAGACAATATCTCCATTTGTGGGTTGTGAGAAGTAACTCATTTTGTCAGCACGCCACACAAATGGTATTCATATTATAGCAGCGTAAAATGGTCACATAAAAATCCAGCCTTCAACAGACGCAGGAGAGAAATAGTAAAGACATTGTCTCCCCCCCCC
>NW_004797609.1:79776-81282 GCF_000002075.1 Aplysia californica
GTACATCGATTTCTGTGATTCTTCTCCAGGTTCCACGAGGTCTTCCCCTTGATCTCTTGCCCTGTGGGTTCCAATCGTTATGTTGCTTTTGGAATAATTCGACAATCTTACTTTTACTCTACAAGGTTACAGTTCTGTTTCAGTAAATCACATTATTATTTTGCAAATAAATTATGGTATATATCCAGTCTGTGACCTTCAGACTTTCCGTCAACGATCTCTCCCTGGTCACTACTGTGACACTGTGGGTGGTTGGCGGGTGCTCTGGTGTGGTTTCCTTCTTCTTTCTCATAAAAAATATATCGTCTTTATCTCCTCTCCTTCTTTTATGTGTTTGTTACTCTCTTGTAACACCTCTAATATTCGGCACTTATTTGACCTTTTTGTGTTGCTAGTGCCGTAAAACTCTTAATAGAACTAAACTAAACGTACTTTTACACAGCAAGGTTACAGTTCTGTCACTGTAAATCACATTGTTTTTCTCTAAGAAATCATGGTATATATCCAGTCTGTGACCTTCAGACTTTCCGTCAACGATCTCTCCCTGCTCACGACTGTGACACAATGGGTGGATGGCGGGTGCTCTGGTGTGGTTTCCTTCTTCTTTCCTATCAAACATCTATCGTCCTTATCTCCCCTTATTCTTTGTTATGTTTGTTACTCTCTTGTAACACCTCTAATATTCTGGCGCTCAAATGACCATATGCAGTTGCGAGCGCCGTAAAACCCTCTACTAAAACTTTTTTTTAAACTCTTACTATAAGTAAACTAAACTTACTTTTACACAGCAAGGTTACAGTTCTGTCGCTGTAAATCACATTGTTATTTTGCTACGAAATTATAGTATATATCCAGTCTGTGACCTTCAGACTTTCCGTCAACGATCTCTCCCTGGTCACGACTTATTTGACCTTTTTGTGTTGTTAGTGCCGTAAAACTCTTACTAAAACTAAACTAAACTTACTTTTACACAGCAAGGTTACAGTTCTGTCACTGTAAATCACGTTATTTTGCTAAGAAATTATGTGCTAAGAAATTATGGGATATCCAGTCTGTGACCTTCAGACTTTCCATCAACGCTCTCTCGTTGGTCACGACTGTGACACCCGCCGAGAACAGGTGTTTGTTCCCCCTGTAGGTCTGTCTAGGCAAGGTGAACCAGGTTGCGCTATTGACCGTTATATTGACGATGATAATATACATGTACCTTCTGTCTGGTCGATGGGAATTAGTTTCTGGCAAAACAGCCAGGAGAAAATCCTGCTTGGTTTGGGTTGGTTTTCTTTTATGTGTGCGTTTTTATTTGGTAGTTTTGTTGGTTGTTGTTAGTTTTTGTTTTTTTTCTTTTATTCTTACCTGCATCGAGCAAGCAGTAGAGCATCACTAGTTGTTCTGTCTTCTTCTTTATCTCTTGTTACTGTTGTTGTTGTTGTTGTTGTTGTTGTTGTTGTTTTTCTTCTTCTTCTTCTTCTTCTTCTTCTTCTTCTTCTTCTTCTTCTTCTTCTT
>NW_004797609.1:83497-85150 GCF_000002075.1 Aplysia californica
GGGAGGGGGGTGGGGGCCGGGCTTGTTTTTGGCTTTTTGCGGGTTTTTGTTTTTTTGTTGTTGTTTTTTTTTTTTCGGAGGTAAAGCTTTCTCTACCTGATCGATGTAATAACGATTTGATGACCTGCAACGTCCTTGGCTGAGAACGTTGGGGGTGAATTTCATGTGGAATTTCATCGACATTTCCGTCGACCCCGCTCTTTGACTGTCTTCCACTTACTTCTCCCCTTCCATTCTTTACCTCGCCTCATCGTTCGTTTTCTTTATTTAAAAAAAAAAAATGTTTTATTTGTTTTGGGTTTTTTTCATTCTTGTGACAGCCCCCCTCCACCCACAAAACCCTCCATCCTTTCGCGGGACGCACCTTAGAATGCCACCCTAGTCACGCAACAGGTACACACGACCCGGCCTCTAAAAACTAACCCCTCCCCCCCCTTTTTTTTGCACCCTCCGCCCAACCCAGCAATTTTTTCCTCACAGAAGTGCTTGTGTCATCACTTCTTAAACTGCTGTTCACGGGTGGTTGGCGGGTGCAGGGTGCTCTAGTGTGATTCGCTTTTTTTTCTTCTATATTTAATATCTATCGACCTTATAATATTCTCTCCTCCTTCTATTCTGTGTTTTACTCTCTATCTGGGAACGTCTCAAATCTCTGACTTTTATATGACGTATACTTTATGTGTGTGTGTGGGGGGATGGAGGCCTCTCGTGGCCTTTAGGTTAAGGTGTTCGCCTTTCTTTCAATAGGGTGGGTGGTTGGCGGGTGCTCTAGTGAGATTTGCTCCTTCTTTCCTGTCAAACATCAGCTATCGTCCTGATCTCTCCTTCTTTTTTATTTTGTTACTCTCTTGTTACACCTCTAATCTTCGGCACTTATATGACCTTATTGTGTTGCAAGTGCCGTAAAATTCTTATTTACAGAAAAAAAAGTTATTCAATAGGTCCCGGGTTCGAATCCAGATAGCGACGGAAATTTGTCATCTTTAAATTGTCTCCTCACCCCCTTTGCCCCTTCCTCTGGGCTCCTGACTCTTTCTGCAGCCTTTCCACTGCTTTTCCTTGGCTCCTTCTTCTTACTGCTGTCTTTCAGCCACACCCCTGATCTTCTGGTAGGAAAGTTTTACACCTAGCTTTCTCGGACAAGGGCGAAAAATCTCGGAGGTCCCGTGTGCAAATTGCGCACGTTAAAGAACCCTTAGTGGCCCAGGTTGACGACTATTTGTAGGCTGGGCCGAATCCCGAAACAGCTCGCGAAATAGAAATTTAATGTCTAAAAGATGTCGAAGGCAATGTAAAACATTGAGATTCATTAATTGGTCGCTTTTAAGCACAAGGGGGCTATCCCGAAAAATGCTGTTTTGAGAAAATCGAAGGTAAAGTTTTTGCCCCTTGTGCAGTTTCTTTAAAAGACAAGGAGAGTTTTCTCTATAACTAAACAAATATATACACACCTATATATAAAACCAAACTTCTCCTTTTAGGTATGGCAATGCCTACTTTTGGTGTAGGGCAAGATTTCTGGAGACCCCCGAAATCTGGGTTAGCCCGCTTGTCCTTAAAAGCGACCTATTAACAGCTGCTGCTGCAGTGCTGACGTCTTGTATCCCTTTGACTTTGAGTTCGATATCGGTATATTATCTTCCACTTACCCCC
>NW_004797609.1:85696-86753 GCF_000002075.1 Aplysia californica
CTCCCTTTCTCTCCTTCCCGCTCCCTCACTCCCTCCTCCCTTTTTCTCTCCCCCAGCCTCCCACTCTCGATCCCTCCCTCCTTCCTCCTCCTCCCCTCCCCCTATCTCTCTCTCTCTCTCTCGCCCTCTGCCTCTCCCCTCACGTTGTAATAATTGTTTTTATCGATTGGCAGCTTTTTATAAAGTCAGGGGCGTGCCTGTGGCGGAAAAAAAAACAAAACTGCCTGGGAGCTTCGTGTATGTAAAATTGCCAGGCAAACAATTCTGCTCTTAGGACGTGACTGTGTCTGTCTGCACTCAGGGACTGTTACTCTTATAGTGACGCGAGTTGAAAGTTTTGAATAGTTTTTGTTTTTGTCCTGGTTTAAAAAAAAAAGTTTTAGTAAGAGTTTTACGGCACTTGCAACACAATAAGGTCATATAAGTGCCTGTCTCTGTCTGCACTCAGGACTAGTATTGTTACAGGGACTTGAATTGGGAGATTTTGATAGTTTTTGTTTTTGTCCTGGGTTGGGGGGGGTTTGAGGGGGGGGGGTGTTTTTGTTTTTAGATTTAGTAAGATTTTTACGACACTTGCAACACAATAAGGTCATAGAAGTGCCGAAGACTAAAGGTGTTACAAAAGAGTAACAAACACAAAAAAAGAAGGAGGGGAGATAAAGACGATAGATGTTTGATAGGAAAGAAGAAGCAAACCACAACAGAGCACCTGCCAACCACACCCACGTTCCTTTGTTGCCCCCTGTCTACTGGCCGTATGTGGTGTAGCAGTTAGCGCTTCGCTGTTGCACGCTGGAGACCCGAGGTCGAGTGGGCAGAAACATGTATCGAGTCGAATGTCTCGGTCTTTCCACTACTGGGATGTAGTGTGTATGATCTTCTCTCAGCCCGGGTTGGTCCACTGACAGGCAGGATCAGACTCCCGACTCCTAATTGATCTAAATTGTGTCAATGGGTGCTTAAAAAACACCGACATTTAACACATTAACATTTAACATATATATGTATAGTTATATGTCGGTGTTTTTTATATATATATTACATATATATATATATA
>NW_004797609.1:87848-89607 GCF_000002075.1 Aplysia californica
GGTTTGGTTGTTGTTGTTTTTTTTTTGTTTCTTCGAAGGATGCTATTCGTTTGTGTTAAATGATTGTTTGCGCTGTTAAGCTTTCCATTATAATGCTGAGTTCAGCGCTCTGCCCGGTGATTTCGGTTTTGGGACCGGTAGTTAATCTTGTTGTAATCGTAAGATGAGGGTGGTTGGTGGGTGCTCTGGTGTGGTTTTGCTTGTTCTTTCCTATCGAACGTCTATCGTCTTTATCATTCTCTCCTCCTTCTTTTTGTGTTTCTTACTCTCTTGTGACACATCTTTTCTTCGGCACTTAATATTATATGACCTTTCTTTCTTATGTTTGTCAGCGCCGTAAATCCTCTACTAAAAAAGCCTTGTTGTAATTGTAAAGAAACGATTTCGTTCCTGCAGAAGGCTGGCAGCTTGTACTCTGCCCACCAGTTGTAGCCATAGCTGTCGAGTGGGACTCAGCGTCCCAGCAAAAAGACGGAGATACTGAAAACAAGACAGTAGAATTCCTTCTCGGAAAGTGAACTCAAACCTCTTGAGTGCAAGGCTGAAGAGTTTCTAGCCCTGGACTTTTCGCACTCACCTAGTCCGTGGGTGGTTAACAGCTGCTCTGGTGTGGTTTGCTTCTTCTTTCCTATCAAACATCTATCGTCTTGATCTCCCCTCCTTCTTTTTTGTGTTTGTTACTCCTTTGTAACGCCTCTAATCTTCTGTGGCTCATATGATATTATGCAGTTGCGAGCGCCGAAAAACCTCTACTAAAACTAAACTAAATACTAGATCTATACTATGAAATGTGCAAGTGCGTGTGTCTGATTTGTGTACGATGGTTTGAAATGTGCCGCAAAGTTGCCTTTGGTCAGCTGCTGATTAGACATATATATGTGAGGCAGCGTGGTGGAATCAGGCTCTCGTTAAAAATAATCAAAGTGAAGAAACTTGCACTTTTCCTCAGGTTTATGAATTTTATCAAATTTTTGTTTTTTGGCTCAACACCTTTCATGCCCTTTAAAGAACTCACTTCTGTGTGGATTTTTCTGAAAAACGTTGATGAAAGGCACAAAAAATGTAAATTTTCTGTTACCATGGACTCTAAAGCTAAGGAAATAACGAATCTTCGGTGGCCATTTTCTCTCTAATTTTACCTCTGAAAACAGGTGACCCCCTCCTCCTTCATTCGCAAATACCTCGACTTGTATTCAAAATAAATGGATATTTTTTCTTCCAAATAAAGACAATTGAACAAGCTTTAGATGATACCAATAACTCAACGTGCCCAAAAATTGACGAGAGCCTGATTCCACCACGATGCCTCAAATATGGGTCCGCTGCGTCGTCAAAGAGTTAACAGACTGTCCAGACTTTGGAGAGACCCGAAAGAAGTATTTTCCATGCACAAAATTAAAAGATAGGTTCCTCGTCGTCGTTGATCCCAACAGAATTGTCGATTTTATAAAGGCCATTCGCCTTAGCAAGAAATTGTAAATACCGTTATTTTAATAGTGTTTAAATTGACATTTTGAGATTAAGATTTTTACCGCAATTTTTTTTTTTTTTAAATTACATTTCATTGACTCATGTCAAGCTGTGCTGAAAACTGTTGTGAGTGCAATCGACTTGTGTTTAGCGTGTTCCTATTACCTTATGCTGTTGCGAGCGCCGTAAAACTCTTACTGAACAAACAGCCAAAAAAAAAAAACTGTCGGTGTGGGTGGTTGGAAGACGCCACTGGTAGGTCCTAATTTTTCCCCCTCCTACTACCGCT
>NW_004797609.1:91470-93428 GCF_000002075.1 Aplysia californica
TCATTCATTCATTCATTCATTCATTCATTCATTCATCGTTCATTCATTCATTCTCAAACTCATTCACCGACTCCCTCATTCCTTCATTCTTTCACAATGTTGTTTTTCTTCTCACTCACTCACTCGTTGACTCTCTTACTTGCTCTTTCCTTCTTTGATTCGCCCTATTTAGTTATTCAAAATGAGGCAACAAGTGAGATTTCATACAACTTAAAATTATTGCTCTTCCTCCTCGCTCTATTGATTTGTGCAAATAAAAGCGCTGGGGGTTATTGACGAATAACATAATAGTATCCTCGAAATAGTTTATTCGGCGGTATGAGATGGCGTGACTTCCTGTTCCGTTGCCAAACTACTACTGCAGGTGACATCGATATTTAGACTGGCTTCCTGTGCCAAATCAAAGACAATAATTCGAGTCTTCGGAGACGTGGGTTTTTGTTTTTTTGTTTTGTTTTGTTGTTGTTGTTTTTTGTTTTTTTCGCTGTCATTCACACCTTTTTAAAAAAGTCAGATAAGCTACCGGCGTTGTGGTGTAGGCAAGAGGAAGACCAAGAAAGACCACCTGGATCCAGGGTGTGAAGGATACCCTGAGAACATACAATATTATCCCACCCAGCCAGGCCATCAAACTTGCTAGGGACTGTAAGCTCTTTCTCCCCTCGACGCCCTAGAGCTGCACCCGTGGTTTTATGCACCCCGCATAATTTAACCAAATTTGATCACTTTTAATTTAACCAAATTTGATCACTTTTTGCATAATTTCTGATTATGTTCCTTTATCATTTTTGTTAAAATTAACAGAATCGCATAATTTCCCATTTTTGGGCTCCTTTTGCATAATTTCAGAATTTTTCTTGCATAAAACGACAGGGACAGCTAGAGGTACAAGAGGACGGATAAAGTATACAGTAAAGTAAATAAAGTAAAGCTGTGGTGTAGTATTTACCGGCTTCGCTGTCGCACGCAGAAGGCCCAAGTTCGATTTCCTCGCGGAAAGAAGGTAACTTAATTGTGTTTTCCTTTCGAATCTCCTTTGCAAAAGTCCGGAGTCTCTATAATTTGTGAAGCGTGCTGACAAATGAGTTACTTCTCGAATTCGAACCCTGTGGAAATAGATACACCACGTTTATAGGTGAAGTTTTTACAATTTATAAGTATAAAGAAACAAAAGACATGTTAATGTTAACAAATGACTCATCAATTTAAAAAATCTACAAATTTGACCCTAGAGTCGATTTTTACCATTATCCCCCTTTGTGGATTGCAAAAAGTAACTCATTTTGTCAGCATGCCTCACATTTACTGTATTTGAGTCACTGTGACGTCTTCTCTTAGCCCTATCCGTACGTACGTCGTGTTTTACTATCGTATCCATACGACGTGGAGAACTCTGTACCACCACTTTCCTAAGAGGAAATTTACTCGTTAATTCGATCCGTACGCTTTGCATAGCAGTCCGTCAAAATGGTTTTTTTGAGAAATACTAAAAGTTTCACAGAGATCTTCGTACTAGAAGTATTCTAAAATGTGAAGAATACAAGCCCGGGGTACAAAATGACCCCAGGCCGTATGGATAGGGTTAAGACTCTTCAACTTGTAAGACTTGAAATGCATATGTGTGTAGGGGGGGGGGAGGTGATCAAAGGTTACTTTTGCCCTTTTTGCTTCGTCCCAAAGACAAATGGTGTTCATGCATTTCAAAACATTCGCAATAAATAATTACATATTTACTCGTATCGCCATCGACCGGCGGTAAATGAATAAATATGGGAAGTAGGAAAGGGTTCAGTCACCGGTATATCTACGGAAAAGCTCTCGGAAATATCCAATAGCCGTGGAGGCTGAGCGCTCTGTTGGCTGATAAATCTATACTGTACCCCAGTTCACCTGACCTCGAAGAGAAAAGAGGGATTGGTGGAGGGGGGGGCAGTGGGAGGGGTAGGGGAGGGGAGGGG
>NW_004797609.1:99504-100825 GCF_000002075.1 Aplysia californica
ATATACATACATATATATATATACGCGGAAGGTCTAAAAAAAAGGAGGATTCATTTAATGGAGAATAACTCTGTCATCTTTACACCTATTTCAGCGAAACTTGTGATAAATAAAATTGAACTATGGGGAACGTTGAAAGTTAGTAATTTGGAAGAAAATCGGTGCGCGTTATCGAGAAAAATCAAGTTTTAACGTCCTGGACCCTTTGATATTTACATTATATTCTAAATAAATAAGCCAGGGTGTTTTAAAGACTGTGTTCGTTAAAGTGCAAATTATGTATTTGAATTGAAACTTCTGCCAAATAAACGCAGGAAATGTAGTTATTATTTAACTTATATGGTCCAAGTGTTGACGCTTTCTCTCCATCCATACAAGCTTAAATTAGCTGCTGAAATTTTTAAATATCCCGTGGCATGTTTTTGGGGGTCAATTTTTTGGACCTCCTGTTTAGTATTTTTTAAGTTTTAGTAGAGGTTTTACGGCGCTCGCAACTGCATAAGGTCATATAAGCGCTAGAAGATTAGAGGTGTTACAAGAGACTAACAAACATAAAAAAAGAAGAAGGGGAGATAAGGACGATAGATGTTTGATAGGAAAGAAGAAGCAAACCACACCAGAGCACCGGCCAACCTCCGACTGTTTAGCTTTGAATTCCAACAAAATGGAGAGAGAGAAAAGAAATCGGAACATAAAAAAGAACAAAGGAGGAGGGAAAGTGGGAAGAAATGGACAGACAAAACGATGAGTGAGAGAAGGTAAAAGAGGGAGGATGTTCAATATGGAGAGGAAAGGAGATGGGAGGAAAGGAGAGGGTAGGAGAGGAGAGGAGAATAGAGGAAAGGAGAGGGTAGGAGAGGAGAATGGAGGGGAGGAGAATAGGGGAGAGGAGAGGAGGACGTACAACACGGAGAGGAGAGGGGAGGAGATGAGTAGAGAGGAGTGGAGATAGGAGAGTGGAGGGTGGGAGAGGACAGGGGAGGAGAGGAGAGGGGAGGAGATGAGTAGAGAGGAGTGGAGATAAGAGAGGAGAGGGTAGGAGAGGACAGGACAGGAGAGGAGAATAGAGGAGAGGGTCGGAGAGGACAGACATGAGAGGCAGGAAAGGAAAACCGAAACCGTTAGCGCAACATTACGTCGTCATCGTTTGTTCAGCCTCGCATTACGCGCGGCCGGTACCCGAAGACTAGCGGATAATGTGGTGGTTAGCAGGTTGTTAATGATTTGTACACAGTGCTGTGTGAATAGAGGGATGTTGTCAGCCATCCGAAGGACAAATATGGAGCTGTTTGTATCAGTGTGTGTGTGTGTGTGTGTGTGT
>NW_004797609.1:108068-109308 GCF_000002075.1 Aplysia californica
AGGGAGGGAGAGAGAGAGAGAGAGAGAGAGAGAGAGAGAAGGCAAGGGAGAAGGAGAAAGAGGGAGAGAAAGAGGAGGAATGAGAGAGGGAAAGAGAGAAAAACAGTAGGAGAGAGAGAAGAGGGAGAAGGAGAGAGGTGGGGAAGAAAGAGAGAAGGAGAGAGAGAAAAAAAAAGAGAGAAAGAGAGAAAGGAGAGAAGGAGAGAGAGAAAAACGAGGAGGAGGAGCGCCAGAGAAGTGAGAGATTAGGCATGGAAGAACAAGCAAAGGGCCTCCTCCCTCCTCTCTCCTCTCTCATCTCTCCTCCCCCCTCCCTTCTCCCTCTTCCCTCTCCTCTCTCCTCCAGCATCGTCCTGCCTGTCTATGAGCCACGCTGACGACACAGCAGTGAGCAGCGTAGAGAGAGAACGGGGAGAAAGGAGTAGAAGTGGACAAAATATCCGGATAACATATCCGGATAACATATCCGGATAACATATCCGGAATCCGAATTCAGACTCTTTTAAAGATTCTTTTTCCTAACCCGTTTGCCGAAGTGGGTATACCAAGGAGGGTTAAACAGTAAGGTCTTCGGGGTGCTCCCATTTGTAGACGTGGTTCCAACCCGTTTGTCGAAGTGGTTCCAACCCATTTGCAGAAGCGGTTCATCATAACACAGTTAACGAAGAGCAGATACGCTAATCCGTATTTTTGCTAAAGCGACTCACTCATTGCCCAGCCCTAGGAGAAAGGAGACTCCCCTCACTCGCTCTCGCTCGTACTGCACGCACGTGAGCGCCGTGCTGCTATTTTTAGCCTGGCCGGCAGTATATTACCCACGGCGAGTGGTTGAGAGAGAGTGAGCGAGACCAGTGCACACGCAGAGGTCATTAGAAGCGGAGATTCTCTGGCAGAAGGCTGCTGGCAAGCGCGCGTGCGTGTGTGTGTGTGAGTAAGCGCGTGCGATATGAGGGTGCTTTCGGTACCGAGTGGACGATGCAGTCGCCGACGCCCCTGTGGTTAGTTTTTTGTAGATGTGGTGGTTGTGGTTGTTGTTGATGTGGTGGTTGTTGTTGTAGTTGGTGTTGTTGTGGTGGTTGTTGTAGTTGTAGTTGTTGTGGTGCTTGTAGTTTTTGTTGTTGTGGTGGTTGTGGTGGTTGTTGATGTGGTGGTGGTTGTTGTTTTTGTTGTTGTTGTTGTGGTGGTGGTGGTGGTTGTAGTGGTTGTTGTAGTTGTTGTAGTTGTTAGTGTTGTTGTTGTT
>NW_004797609.1:111959-115141 GCF_000002075.1 Aplysia californica
ATATATATATCGCACACACACCCGTTTGAAGACATGAGGAAGAACTATAGAGCCACCCACCAGCCGCCCTACTGATGAGCGGTGTATGTATTTATTTTTTAGTAGAGGTTTCACGGCGCTCGCAACTGCATAAGATCAACATATGAGCGCCAGAAGATTAGAGGTGTTAGAAGACAGTAACAAACATTTAAAAAAAAGAAAAAAGGGAAAGAAGGACGATAGAAGTTTGAAAGGAAAGAAGAACAAGCAAACCACACCAGAGCACCCGCCAACCACCCAGCGGTGTATGTATTTATTTACCGAGGCCAGGAACGAGTGCGTGACCTATTTCTGAAGGAGGGTGGGAATGACGCAGTTGTTGCGTAAACTGATACAATCTGGGTGGGATTTTTGGATATGGATTGTTTTTTTTATTCTTTTTTTTCTGTTTTTTTTTGTTCGGGTTTTTTTTTTCAAATTCTAGGTCAAACTCTGACGTTATTCTTCTGGCTGTTCTTGACGGATTTTTATTTGTTAGTTTTGTTTGTGGTTTGTTCGTTTTTTTCTTCGCAGGTTTAAAAAAGAAGCTCGATCGCCGTGTTGCACTTAATGCGTGTGAACCATATTTTTTGTTCAAGTTGAATAATCGTGACTATAATTTTTTATGTGTGTGTGTGTGTGTGTGTGTGTGTGTGTGTGTGTGTGTGTGTGTGTGTGCGCGCGCGCGTTTGTGTGTTTGTACGTGCACGGCTGCCATGATTACCTGTTGATGGGTAGTAAGGAAGTAGAGGTCGTTCAATTTTCTGCTTTTGCGCAAGCGTAAATAATATGGAACAGGTGGTTCGGGGGGAGTGGCTGTGGTGTGGTCTGTTTCTTTTACTTCTTACTCGCTGTTACTCTTGTGGGTAGTTGGCGGGTGCTCTAGTGTGGTCTGTTTCTTTTACTTCTTACTCGCTGTTCTTGTGGGTGGTTGGCGGGTGCTCTGTTTTGTGGTTTGTTTCGTCTTTCCTATCAAACATCTATCGTCTTTATCTCCTCTCCTTTTTTTTCGTGTTTGTTACTCTCTTGTAACACCTCCAATCCTCGGCACTTATATGACCTTATTGTGTTGCAAGTGCCGTACAACTCTTGCTAAAACTCTACTAAAGCTGTTGTTCTTGTCCTTTTTCTTTGTATAAGCATCCGTGGCGAAGTGAGTTCGGGTCAGAGCAAGGAGTTTACAGTAGTTCTAAGCTCCTTGGGTCAGAGTGAGAAATTGTTGTGCGCGTGTGTTGTTGTTATTGTTGTTGTTGTTGTTGTTGCTGTTGTTGTTGTTGGGGGGGTTGTTGATGTTGTTGTTGTTGTTGTTGCCATTGTTGTTGTTGGGGGGTTGTTTCTTGTTTTGGTGTTGTAGTTTGTTTTGTTTGGGGGGTGAGAGGGGGGGGGGGAGGAGTAATAAATGATCCCTACTTTATCCAGATGGAGACGTTATGTGTTTTGTTTGTTTTTGGTAAGTGTTTTACGGCGCTCGCTACTGCATTATAAGGTTATATGAACGCGCGGGGCACACCAAACAAATTACAGTTGGTAGGATATTTTGAATTTTGCCCAGGTGGCGGCCACCAAGGGATCTTTAACGTGCTTAACTTGCACACGTGGGACCTTCTAGATTTTCTTTTTTGCCCTTTTCCGAGAAGGCTAGGTGTAGATTTTTCCTTCCAGAAGATCAGGGGTGTGGCTGAAAGACAGCATTAAGAAGGAGCCAAGGAGTAGTACAGTATATTATGCGAGGGGGAGGCAAAAAGTAATGCAAGTTGTTGGCTATTTTGTCGAATATTGCATCAAAAGAAATGAAATTTCAGCTCACAAGTACTTGTACATGTACTTTTGAACTCAAACTGTTAAAATTTAAGTTTCTTTGGTTTTTGCCTGTATGACGTCACATCAAAATGGCTGCCCCTTCGGAGGTCTGTCGGAGGTAAAGAGCTGTGATTTAATTTCTTGTTTTAGAAGAAAAATCCACCGGTAACATTCAAAAGAGACTTTAAAATGTTTACAAGGACCAAGTACTAGATTTTGGCACCTTATACAAGTGGATCAGGCGTTTGAGCAATGGACCGGAAGAAGAGGAAGAAGTATCCATTTGCTTGTCAGAAAAGACAAGCATCATCCCGAAGAATCAGCAGGAAAAATCATGGCAACCGTGTTGTGAGATGTTCCTAGCGTGTTTCTCACGCATTCTTTTTACCACGAGGAACAACTGTCAATTCTGAAGCCTACATTGGAACACTGAAACTATTGAAAGCGAAAATTTGACGAGTCAGACTAAATTTGAACATGGAAAGAAGTTAAGTTTTTTTGCCCCATGACAATGCACGATGACAATGCCAGAACAAGGGAGACAATCACCCCATTTGGGTGGAAAACACTGTCACACCCAGCTTATTCTCCTGATTTAACACCTTCAGACTTCCACCTTTTTGGTCCTAAAAAAGAACAATTGAGAGGTCAACACTATAGTAACGATGAAGAAATCAAGACTGCTGTACCCCCAAGGCCAACCTGCTCAGTTTTACACAGCTGGCATATGTGGACTTCGTAAAAGGTGGACAGTGGCTATTAAGAATAATGGAAACTATGTTGAGAAATAGAAATTTGATCCTCAGATGTTCCCCTTCAATTTGAGGTATGATAGTTGCCAGTGCGTTCTTTTTTCTTTAAGTTGTAAGCGAACTTGCATTACTTTTTGACTCCCCCTCGTATAATGCTGATTTATGACGTGCTTGGAATCAAGGAGCCGTCTCATCAGCTGCCGCCGTTGTTAGAGAGGATGACGCAGATTGATTCAGACGGAGGCACGCGCGGACATGGACAACGTCACGCCCTGTGTGATTGACCACTGACCACTCCGCCGGACAAAGGAGTTGACGTGACAGTGGGTGGTTGGCGGGGGCTCTGGTGTGGCTTGCTTCTTCTTTCCTATGACACATCTGTCGTCCTTATCTCCCCCTTCTTCTTTTTTATGTTTGATACTCTCTTGTAACGCCTCTAATCTTCTGGTGCTCATATAACCTTATGCAGTTGTGAGCACCGTAAACCCTCTACTAAAACTAAAAACCAGGCAGTGGGTGGTTGGCAGGTGTTCCGGTGTGGTTTGCTTCTTCTTTCCTATCAAACATCTATTATCCTTATCTTTCTTCCTTCTTTTTATGTTTGGAGGGTGG
>NW_004797609.1:115248-119028 GCF_000002075.1 Aplysia californica
TCTCGTGGCTTAGAGATTAAGGTGTTCGCCTCTCATTCAAAGGTCCCGGGTTCGAATCCGGGTAGCGGCAGAAAAATTTACTTCTCTAAAATTGTCTCCTTTCACCTCCTTTCCTGCTCTCTAGCAATGTTCTGTAGTCTGCTCTCGTCTCCACTTTCTGCCCCCACCCCTTCACCTCCTTTGCCCTCTCCTCTGGGCTCCTGGCTCTTTCTGCTGCCTTTCTACTGCCACTCCTTGGCTCCTTCTTACTACTGTCTTTCAGCCTCATCCCTGATCTCATAGAGTAGGAAAGATCTGCACTTAGCCTTCTCGGACAAGGGAGAAAAATCTCGGAGGTCCCGTGTGCAAGTTGCGCACATTAAAGATCCCTAGGTGGTCTAAAATCGATAAGAATAGGCTTCGGCCGCCACCCGGGCAAAATTCAAAATTTCCAACCAACTGAAAATGTTTAATGTGTCCCGCGAGCTCATAATATGACCTTATGCATGCAGTTGCGATCGCCGTGCGTAAAACACTTACCAAAAGAAAAAAAGGAAAACCTCATTTTGAGAAAACAGAATATGTGATAAACGTTTGGATGATGCGAAGTCTGATAACAATTATCAATTCTCACACCAAGTTCGTCAAAAAAAAAGGGAAAAAAGAAAAAGAGAAGAAAAAGACCCTGGGGAAAAATACTTTGAATCGAGCAGTGACTTATATAAATGTGTCAGAGGCTTAGAGGAAATTAATCTACAAGACATCGATTTTAAGTCAAGACTGGGCCAAGCTCGCTCACGATTCCAGCTATTTTGGACCCTGAAGCACAGGATGGATCAGCCTGACCTGTCAGGCAATGTTATGTGGAAATATTAGGTGTCACAAAGATAACGCGCGTGAAGCTAACGCGGTTAGGTTAATAAACCTTTAACTGCTTAAATTCCTTCCTACTAGAGAATGCTAGGCAGTATCATGATGTTCGACTTTCCGTGACTTAACAACTAACGCGGTTAAACCTTTAACTGTTAAATTATTCCTTACTACGAGAGAATGCTAGGCAGTATAATAATGTTCGACTTTGCATGACTGTTTCTTCCTACAAGAGAATGCTAAACATTGCAATGATGTTCGACTTTACATGACTTTACAACTAACTCAGCAAAACGTTTAACTATTAATTTATTCATTACTGCAAGAGAATGCCAGACAAAATCTTTACAACTAACTCAGCAAAAGTTTCAACTATTAAATTATTCCTTCCTTCAAGAGAATGCTACTCAAAATGTTCGACTTTGCATGACTTAATAACTAACTCAGCAAAACCTTTAACTGTTTTTTTTTTCTCCATCCTACAAGAGCATGCTAAAAATGTAACATTTGACTTTGCATGACTTTATATCAACTAACTCGGTAAAACCTTCTACTGTTTATAAAATCCTGCTAAAGAATGCTAAACAGTATAATAATGTCCGACTTTGCATGACTTTACAACTAACTCAGTCTGCAAAACCTTTAACTATTGAATCATTCCTTCCTACAAGAGAATGCCAGACAAAATGTTCGACTTTGCAAGACTTTACAACTAACTCAGCTAAACCGTTGACTGTTTTTTCCATCCTGCAAGAGAATACTAGAAATGTAATGTTCGTGTTTGCTCACTTTGTTTTTGTGTTTTTGTAAAGCGTTTTACGGCGCTCGCAACTGCATAAGGTCATATGAGCGCGCGGGACACACATAATATTTTCAGTTGGTAGGAAATTTTAAATTTTGCCCGGGTGGCCGCCGAAGCCTACTCTTATCGTTTTTAGACCACCGAGGGATCTTTAACGTGCGCAACTTGCACACGGGCCCTCCGAGAATTTTTTTGTTCGAGAAGGCTAGGTGTAGATCTTTCCTACCAGAAGTTCAGGGGTGTGGCAGAAAGACAGCAGTTAAGAGGAGCCAAGGAGTAGCAGTAAAAAGGCTGCAGAAAGAGTTTGCTGACTTTGCATGCCTTTATATTAACTAACTCAACAAAATCTTTAACTTTTTTTTTTTTACAAGAGAATGTTAGATATGTTCAACTTTGAATGCCTTTCTAACTAACTCTTTAAAACCTTTGACTGTTTATTACTTTGTACAATAAAGAATGCTAGATGTAATAATGTTCGACTTTACGCGACTTTCTAATAAACTGTTTAAAACCTTTGACTTTACAATATTCCTTCGTACAAGGAGAATGCTAGATGAAATTAATAGCGTTTGACTTTGCATGACTTCATAACTTACCCGGTAAAACCTTTAACTGTTTATTACTTTTTACAAAAGAATGTTAGATAAAATGTGGAGTGTGCTGACTAAATGAGTTACTTCTCGGATGGCTCTATGGAAATAGATACATCATGCTTAGAGGTGCAGTTTTTATCATTTGTAAGTATGAAATAACAAAAGACATTTACTACTTTATGAATATTGCATCAATAACTAACCTAGAAATTTGACCCAAGTGTCGATTTTTGGCCAATATCTCCATTTGTGGATTGTGAGAAGTAACTCATCTTGTCAGCACGCCTCACAAATATGTTCTTCCCTGTTTGCCTTTCTCCCTAACAAACCTAACGAAGGCAGCGGTCTGTTTGTTTTTTTCTTTTTTTCATTTATGATTCTTCTACCGGTGTCTGTGGTGTAGCAGTTAGACGCTGCCCCTTGCACCCTGGGGACTTGAGTTCGATTCCTGTGTGGGGAGATTGTTTATCGAGTGTCTCAGTCTTACTGAGATGTGCCTAAACGATTATGAACAGTAGTTCATCATCATCCGGTGCCTTGCCGACTGGCGTGGGCGATCATGGACCTCCACTTCACTCAGTCTTGCGTTGCAACAATGGTGCCTGTTGTTCTTGCTACTTCCAGCCATGTTGTCATCTTGTCCGGTATCTTTTCCCTATGTCTGCCTCTGCCTCTCTTTCCATCAAGCTTGTCTGTTGTTACAATATTCTCCAATGCTTTTTTCCGCTTTGTGTGTCCGAAGAACAGAAGTTGACCAGTTGAGTAAACGTCTTCGAGCCTAAACGATTATGAAGAGAATTTGACTATAGTTGAATAAACTGGTTGAACCTACACGATAGTTTACGACGGCCGACAAGTTGAATCAATGCTTTCGAACCCATTGGCGTGAGTGATTGTCGAGTGCTCTGGTGTGTTTTGCTTCTTCTCTCCTTTCAAACATCCATCGTCCTTATCTCCCCTTCTTCTATTTTATGTTTCTTACTCACAATTGTAACACTTCTAATCTTCTGGCGCTCATACGACCTTATGCAGTTGCGAGCGCCGTAAAACCTCTACTAAAACTAAACGATTATAGACAGTCGACCAGCTGAATAAACTGGTTGAACCTACACGATAGTGTACTGCGGTCGACAAGTTGAATCAATGCTTTCGAACCCGTTGACGAGGCTTTTGAACCAGCCCATATCATCATCACCAGCCACCACCCACGAGCCTCCATTACTTTTAATGTCAAAAACGTCATTAACAGCCACGGAGTCGTCACCCTCCAACTACTCGCTCCTAATCTCATGGCGCAGCCTGCTGCGGTTTACTAACTCTAGCTCCCAGCAGGTTGTGGGAAGAGTGCAAGACTCACGTACGACTCCCAACATCTGCTGTATCTATTCGGAGACGTCTCCGACAGAGATAGACCAATCAAAATGCTTTGTGCTGCCTCTAGACTAAGTTTAAAAAATCTGGGGGGGTGGGGGGTCCGACGGAGATAGACTAATCAAAATGCTTTGTACTGCCTCTAGACTAAGTAAAAATATCTGG
>NW_004797609.1:121736-123375 GCF_000002075.1 Aplysia californica
TGAGTGAGAGAGAGAGAGAGAGAGAGCGAGAGAGTGGGTGGGGGGGATGCTTTCATCAGTCGGTTTCTAGACAGCTTAACAAGAGGTTCTTGAGGTAAAACAACAGAGCCACCAGTGTTGAAGTACGGGTACTTTGAAATTTCGCAATCTCCTTCATCTCTTGGTATGTAGGGAGATTTCACCCTGACGCACCCACGCACGCACGCGCGAACGCACTCACTCACCCTTGATTTATTGGTGGCTGTGCGCGTCCGTGTGTATGCGTGCGTGCGTCTCACACATTATCGCACAAGTCCAGGGGGCTCTCGTGGCCTAGAGGTTAAGGTGTTCGCCTCTCATTCAAAGATCCCGAGTTCGAATCCGGGTAGCGACGGAAAAATGTTCTTCTCTAAAATTGTCTCCTTTCACATCCTCTCCTGCTCTCTACCAATGTTCTGTCGTCTGCTTTCGTTCCCACTTTCTGTCCCCACCCCCTCACCTCCTTTGCCCCCTCCTCTGGGCTCCTGAATCTTTCTGCAGCCTTTCTACTGCTACTACTTGGCTCCTTCTTACTGCTGTCTTTCTGCCACACCCCTGATCTTTTGGGAGGAAAGATCTACACATAGCCTTCTCGGACAAGGGAGAAAAATCTCGGAGGTCCTGTGTGCAAGTTACGCACGTTAAAGATCCCTTGGTGATCTAAAATCGATAAGAGTCGGCTTCGGCGCCTCCTGTGCAAAAGCCCCCTGTTGGGGTTCGTTTTAAAGTAGAGTCTTACACACCGCTTACAACACATATATGTCATACGAGCTGGGGTTCCCGTTCGATGAACGGACTCAAAAGAATCGGTCGTCCAGTCATTGTGGGATCAGTGCACGTACTCCTTGTGAACGGAAGCCTCGCTTGTTTACAATGGCGTCTTAGAAGACGGACTTTCCCAAGATTAGATCTTTAAAAAAAAATAATTTAAAAAAATAAATTACACTTTTATTTGTCCCAGAAGGGCACTTTGTTTTACAATGGCAAACATAATTATAAATACGTACATACATAAATACATACATGCATACATGCATAAATACGTACATAAATACACACTATTACACAACAGAACAGTTTACAAACAATACCACTGTCGGTCGCCACTGTGCAGCGCCCTGTAATTTGAGCTAGGGTTGTCGTGTCTTGCTCAAGGACACACTCCAGTGACCACCCATCTGATCCCCGTGTCACCGACACTTGCTTGACATTGCTTGAGACAAAACTCACTACTCGCTTAGCCACTGGAGCCCCCAAAACTAATGGAAAATTAAAAATCAAACTACAGTGACTTCAGACTCCTCAGCTCAGTAAAACCATGCACCCTTTAAATGATTCTGAACCACCGTTATGGTTTTTTTCAAATTCGAAAGTTAAGTGGTTCCGAAGTTTTAGGTGGCCAAAGTGACAGACTTTCACAAATATAATAGTACTAGCTGGGCCCCCTTTCGATGAAAGGAATGATCGGCGGTGCCTATACGTCCTTATACTAACCGTTCTCTGACCGGCTAGGCCGGTGCTTTAATATCAACTAAAAGTCATTGGCCTACAATAGTTACACTCTAATGGAATGGGGCAATAAATCTTGAGAGATGCAAAAAATTATAAGGTCTAGATCTAT
>NW_004797609.1:127616-129086 GCF_000002075.1 Aplysia californica
TGGACTGTGTGGGAATGGGTGTAGTGTGTGTGTGTGGAGTTGGACTGTGTGGGAATGGGCGTAGTGTGTGTGGGGGGGATTGGACTGTGTGGGAATGGGCGTAGTGTCTGTGTGTGGGATTGGACTGTGAAACACGCATGATAAACAGCATTGTCACTGCGTCGCTCTCATTGTGTTAAAACAACAGTCAGTTGACAAGCTGTTGTCGGCCAGGCTTGTTTTGTTTCAATTTACTCAGGCGTTCGCACCCCTGCCCCGCCCACTCACCATGTGGGTGGTTGGCGGGTGGGTGCTCTGGTGTTTTTGCTTAATTCTTCTTTCCTATCAAACATCTGCTATCGTCTTTTCTATCTCCTCTCCTTATTTTTTTAATTTTTTTTGTGTATTTGTTTCTCTCTTACACCTCTAATCGTGGGTGGTTGGTGGGTGCTCTGGTGGGGTTTTGCTTAATTCTTCTTTCCTATCAAACGTCTGTCTATCGTCTTTATCTCTCCTCCTCTTTTTTTGTCTTAGTTACTCTCTTGTAACACCTCTAATCTTCTGGCGCTCATATGACCTTATTGTGTTGCTAGTGCTGTAAAACACTTACTAAAACTAAAAACTAAACTAATCTTCGGTGCCCATTATCGTACAACTGCCGTAAAACTCTTGATCTAAAGAAGCAAAAAATATAATATATGCAAATGTATTATTTTGTTGTCCGATACGAATTATAAGGACCCGCATAGGGTGTTTCCACTTGGACTTTTACGGCCATATCAATGAAATATCGTTTTGTTTTTTTCTGCGTAGTATAGATTTTAAAGCGCGAAGAACTACTTAGTCGTTCTGTTGAGTCGGCATTTTCGCTAAGCGAATGCTATCTATCTATCTATCTATTTATCTATCTGTCTTTCTATCTATCTATCTATCTATCTGTCTATCTGTCTGGCTGTCTCTTTGTCTGTCTGCCTGTCTGTCTGTCTGTCTGTCTGTCTGCTTGTCTGTCTGTCTGTCTGTCTGTCTGTCTGTCTGTCTGTCTGTCTGTCTGTCTGTCTGCCTATCTATCTATCTATTTATCTATCCATCTATCTATCTATTTATTTATCTCTTTATCTATCTATCTATCTGTCTATCTGCTATCTATCTGTCTATCTATCTATCTATCTATCTATCTATCTATCTATCTATCTATCTATCTGCCTGTCTGTCTGTCTATCTATCTATCTATCTCTTAATCTATTATTATTATTATTGTTGTTGTTGTTATCGTTATTATTGTGTGTGGTTCGCGGGTGCTCTGATGTAGTTTGCTCCCTCTTTCCTATCAAACACCTGTCGTCCTTATCTCTCCTCCTTCTTTTTCATGTTTGTTACTCTCTTGTAACACTAAACACCTGTAATCTTCAGCACGTATATGACCTTATTGTGTTACAAGTGCCGTAAAATTCTTACTAAAAATATTTGTAATATTATTATCATTATTATTAT
>NW_004797609.1:129493-131081 GCF_000002075.1 Aplysia californica
TGCTACAGGGAACTGTTGCTTTTTCTTTCCTAATCCTTACTATCGTCTGTTTTCCTCTACTTCTTTTGTGTGTTTGTCACACTAGTCACACTCTTGTGACCCGCTATTTCCGGGGTGCCTTGATAGTCGAAGCAGACTTTGTGCTGTTGAAGCTAGAGAGGTGAGCAGAGTAAGTCTGATTCCCTGTAAGGACTTCTCTGTTGACATCCACCCCTTTCTTGCTCATATGAACGTATGCAGTTGCGAGCGCCGTAAAACCTCTACTAAAACTAAAACTAGGATGAGATTTGTCCAACTTCACGATCAGTTTCGGATCGGATCGGTGTCAGGAAGTGACGTTGGTCGGCCATTGCTCACTGTATCAAAATAGATTTTTACTGTACTTCATCAAATTAATCTGATCGGAAGGAAGTCTATTAGAGTCTATCACGCTCCGATCGCTTAGAACAAGAAATCTGACCCCGCGATAGTTAGTAGGCTTCCAATCAGATGTTGGCTACGATTTCATCAAACTGGAAACGATCGTGACTGAGAGAGAACATTTAAAGCAGATATATTATACTTGATTGTGAAGGATTCTATCAAAGAACTAGGTTCTAACCTCTTTAGATTTATGAAAAGTGTGTAGGATTATTAACTTTTAACTTTTACCTTTACCCCTCCGTGAAGGAAAATCCTGGCAGCCGCTCTCTTCTGTACTAAATTAGTAAATGGGCGCTTTTAAGGACAAGCGGGCTGACCCAGATTTCGGGGGTTTCCAGAAATCTTGACCAACACCAAAAGTGGGCTTTGGTCTACCTATAGGAGAAGTTTGGTTGTATTCGTGTGTATATTTGTTTGGTTATAGAGAAAACTCTCCTTGTCTTTTGAGGGAACTGAACAAAGGGCAAAATATTTACCTTCGATTTTCGTAAAACAGCATTTTTCGGGATAGCCCCCTAGTGCTTTAAAGCCACCAATTAGTAAATGGCAGTGTGAGGAAGAAGAAGAAGAAGAAGAAGATGAAGAAGAAGAAGAAGAAGAAGAAGAACAACAACAACAACAACAACAACAACAACAACAACAACAACAACAACAACGAACAAGAAAAAGAAGAAGAAAGAAGCTGAGAAAGAAAGAAAAAAAAAGAAGAAGAAGAAGCTGAGAAAGAAAGAAAAAAAGAAGAAGAAGAAGAAAAAAAACTGAGAAAGAAAGAAAAAAAGAAGAAGAAGAAGAAGCTGAGAAAGAAAGAAAAAAAAGAAGAAGAAGGAACGTACACAGACGGGCGCACGTCAATGTTCATTGATTTACAGTAATGTGTCCTCCCTTATGCAACGTCTGCTCAAGGATCTCTGTTAAACTGTTTTCAGCTTCCACTTTTTACTGAGTGCATCTCAATCCCTTTTTTCTTTTTTTTTTAAGGTTTTGTTGTGCGGGTTGTTTTTTCGTGTGTTTTTTTTTGGGGGGGGGTTGTGGGAGAGGGGGGGTGTTAAGGCAAGGGGGGTGGGGTGGTTGTTACTGTGTTTCTCGCCCTATAATGCTAATTGTTTTTAAACTGGGATTTTTTAAAGGATGGGATGACATCTCTCTCTCTCTCTTTCTCTCTCTC
>NW_004797609.1:132720-133937 GCF_000002075.1 Aplysia californica
GGGAGAGAGAGAGAGAGAGAGAGAGAGAGAGAGAGAGAGAGAGAGAGAGAGAGAGAGAGAGAGAGAGAGAGAGAGGGAGAGGGAGGGAGGGAGAGAGAAAAGAAGAAAAGAGAGGGAGAGAAGAGAGAGAGAGAGAAGAGAGAGAGACACACAGAGAGAGAGAAGAGAAGAGAAGAGAGTACAAAGAGAGAGAATAGAGAGAGACAGACAGACAGACAAACAGAGGCAGAGAGAGATAAAGAGAGAGAGAGAGAGAGAGAGAGAGAGTGGGGACAGACAGACAGATTCTTAGACAGACGGGCAGACCGACTCATAGATAGACGAATTTATTGACAGACTCATAGACAGACACACTTTCAGAGGACAGAGGGGGTGTGTGATGGAAAACAGACAGACAGACAAACAGACGGACTCATAAAGAGACAATCTGAAGGGAGAGGGGATTAGTGATAGTTGGCAGACAGACAGAGAGACAGACCGGGAGGGGAGAAGGGGGTATATAGAAGTACAGACAGACAGACAGACAGACAGACAGATAGACAGACAGACGGACAGAGGTGTGGAAAAGGGCACAGAAAAACAGACACACTGGACAGAATGGAGAGTGAATTTGAAGAAGGGTACAGACAGACAGACAGACAGAGAGTAAGACACACAAAAAGACGGACAGAAAGCAGAGCGATGGAGAGGAAATGGGATGACGTGTTATGTTGAAGGGTGCTGACAGACAGACAGACAGACAGACAGATGTATAGATTCATAACACATTTATCTTTGTGCTATGTGTTTGTGGAAACGAGGGAAGTTTGAAACTCTCTTCCCCTACCCTTGAGACATACAACATCTGAGTCTAAGTTTTAAAAATATTTAAAGACACATTTAATGACATCCTTTTTATGACAGTAGATTCATGTTCAGTACAATGTTCTGTAAATGACTATGCATCCATGTATGTATTTTGTGAATTGCTTTGTGTATATTATTTTATGCTCTTTTCGTAACGATGTGTAAGCGTGTGCGTGTGATAAGCAAGTAGATGTGTGTGTGTGCGCGCGCGCGCGCGCGCGTGTGTGTGTGTGTGTGTGTGTGTGTGTGTGTGTGTGTGTGTGTGTGTGTTTGACGTACATGTGTGTGCACATGTGTGTGCACATGTGTGCGTGTTATGTGTTCGTGAGTGTGTTGTGTGTGTTTGTGTGTATGTGTATATGAGTGTGTGT
>NW_004797609.1:135112-136991 GCF_000002075.1 Aplysia californica
AGAGAGAGAGAGAGAGAGAGAGAGAGAGAAAGAGGGTGGGGTTTGGATAACGAGAATGCTCCAACGAGTGGGCGGAATAAGACAGGTCGCTAATGAACTTTGCTGAAGAAATAAACGATCGATTGATGAGGAAGGGGCAGCGGGAGATAAAAGAGGATGATTATGTGATGGAGGGGGATAGCAGACAGGACAAATAGACGACGGAACAAACAAACAGACAGACAGGCGAATAAACAGACACAAGTAGCGTTGTGCAACCGGACTGATGAAAGAATAGTCAGCCAAACTGGTGAAAGGAAGGATGTACTCTGATGAAAGGATGGGAAGGAAGGATGTACTCTGATGAAAGGATGGAAGGACAGGTGAAAGGGTGAACAGACTAATAGAAGGATAGACAGACGGACTGGTAAAAGAAGGGATGTACTGATGAAAGGATAGACGGACAGGTGAAAGGATGAACAGACTGATAGAAGGATGAACAGACAGAGTAATCGAAGGATAGACAGACGGACTAATAAAAGGAGGGATGTACTCTGATGAAAGGATGGACAGACAGGTGAAAGGGTGAACAGACAGACTAATAGAAGGATAGACAGACGGACTGGTAAAAGGAGGGCTGTACTGATAAAAGCATGGAAGAACAGGTGAAATGATGAACAGACGGAATGATGAAAGGATAGACTGACGGACTGGTGAAAGGAAGGGTGTACCCTGATGAAAGGATGGACGGACAAGTGAAAGGGTGAACAGACTAATAAAGGGATAGACAGACGGGCTGGTAAAAGGAGGGATGTACTGATGAAAGGATAGACGGACAGGTGAAAGGGTGAACAGACTAATAAAGGGATAGACAGACGGACCGGTAAAAGGAGGGCTGTATTGATGAAAGCATGGAAGAACATGTGAAATGATGAACAGACGGAATGATGAAAGGATAGACTGACTGACTGGTAAAAGGAGGGATGTACTGATGAAAGGATAGACGGACAGGTGAAAGGATGGACGGACTGATTGAAGGATGAACAGACGGACTAATCGAAGGATAGACAGACGGACTGGTAAAAGGAGGGGCGAACTGATGTTAGCATGGCGGAAGAACAGGTTGAAGGATGGACAGGCTGATGAAAGGATGAACAGACAGACAAATAAAGGGATAGACCGACAGGCAAATGTGGGTGGTTGACGAGTGCTCTGGTGTGGTTTGCTCCTTCTTTCCTATCAAACATCTATCATCCTTATCTCCCCTTCTTCTTTTTTATGTGTGTTACTCTCTTGTAACACCTCTAATCTTCTGGCGCTCATATGACCTTATGCAGTTGCGAGCGCCGTAAAACCTCTACTAAAACTAAAAAAGACATACATATAAAGGGATAGACAGACGGACTTGTGAAAGTACGCACGGACTGGTGAAAGTGGCGTCTTTGGCCTAGTGGTTAATTAGGCTTTCGGACTCGCAATCGTATGGGCGTGCGTTCGAATCCCGTCAGGGGTAGAAAGAGAAGAGTTACTCGATGAAAAAGGCAAGCGAAAAAGTTAGTCCTCTCCCCCTCCGCCCGCCCCTTTTCCACAACATGGTTAGATGACGTCATGCTCTGTTCTCTGGCTTACTTCCCCTTTACTTCCCCTTTACTTCCCCTTTACTTCCCCTTTACTTCCCCTTTATTTCCCCTTTCCTTTCAACAGCCATGATATATTATTATCATTGTTATTATTGTCGGTGGCGTCGGTGGCCTAGTGGTTAGGCTCTCGGACTCGCAACCGTAAGGCCGTGGGTTCGAATGCCGTCAAGGGTCCGACGTTGCGTCCTTGGGAAAGGCACTTTGCGCAAATGTTCCTCTGTTCACCCAGGTGGAAATGGGTACCCGGCTATAGACAGTGA
>NW_004797609.1:140561-142296 GCF_000002075.1 Aplysia californica
TATGGAGAGGGGCGGAAAGAAGTGGCAAAAGGTGAGAACGAGAGAGAGGGGGGGGGGAAGACACACTGACAGACAGACAGACAGGCAGACAGACAGACGGAAAGAGTTAGAGTCAGAGAAAAAAGGAGAGAGACAGAAAAAGAGTGAAAAAATATTGAGAAAGAGAGAGAAGGGGGGAGGAAGCGGATTGAGTACGTGTGTGTGTGTGTGTGTGAGAGAGAGAGAGACAGAGAGACAGAGAATGAGACAGAGACAGACAGACAGACAAATAGAGAGAGAGACAGACAGACAGACAGACAGACAGACACAGAGAGAGAGAGAGACAGAGAGAGGGGGAGACAGATCTCGAGAGAGCCGGGGAGGGGTGGGGGGGGTGGGGCGGACGAAAACCGAGCCGGTGGTAGGTTTCATAATGTATACAAAGTGCCAGGAAGTGAAATACAGTAAGCACAGAACCCATTATGGCCGGCCATGTCTCCCCGCCCTGCCATGTGGTGCAGGCTGGGAGGCTGAGAGTCTGAGAGTGTGAGAGTCTGATAGTCTGAGAAACTGACAGTTTGAGAGACTGAGAGTCTTAGTTTTAGTAAAAAATTTCACGGCACTTGCAACGCAATAAGGTCATAAGTGCCGAAGATTAGAGGTGTTACAAGAGAGTAGCAAACATAAGGAAGGAGGAGGAGAGATCAGGGCGAAAGACGTTCTGAGAGTGTGAGAGTCTGAGAGTCTGAGAGTTTGAGAGTCTGATAGTCTGAGAGTCTGATAGTCTGAGAGTCTGAGAGTGTGAGAGTCTGATAGTCTTAGAGTGTGAGAGTTTGAGAGTCTTAGAGTGTGAGAGTCTGATCTGAGAGTGTGAGAGTTTGAGAGTCTTAGAGTGTGAGAGTCTAAGAGAATGAGAGTCTGAGAGTCTAAGAGAATGAGAGTTTGAGGGTCTGATCTGAGAGTGACAGAGTGTGAGTGTCTGAGAGTCTTAGTTTTAGTAAAATTCTTTTTAAAAATAAAGAGTTTTACCGCACTTGCAACACAATAAGGTCATATAAGTGCCGAAGATTAGAGGTGTTACAAGAGAGTAACAAACATATCGAAGAAGGAGGAAAGATCAGGACTATAGATGTTTGATAGGAAAGAAGGAGCAAACCACACCAGAGCACCCGCCAACCACCCACTCTGAGGGTCTGAGAGTCTTTTTTTTCTTTCTTTTTTTTGGTAAGTGTTTTACAGCGCTCGCAGCTGCATAAGGTCATATGAGCGCGCGAGACACATTATACTTTTTCAGTCGGATGGAAATTTTGAATTTTGCCCAGGTGGCGGCCGAAGCCGACTCTTATCGATGTTAGACCACCAAGGGATATTTAACGTGCGCAACTTGCACACGGGCCCTCCGAGATTTTTGCCCTTGTCCGAGAAGGCTAGGTGTAGATCTTTCCTATCGGAAGATCAGGAGTGTGGCTGAAAGACAGCAGTAAGAAGGAGCCAAGGGTTAGCAGTAGAAAAGCTGCAAAAAGAGTCAGGAGCCCAGAGGAGGGGCACAGGAGGTGAGGGATGGGGGCAGAAAGAGGAGGCGAAAACAGACGACAGAACATGGTTAGAGATAAGTTTAGTAAAGAATATTTTTTATGTCGCTACCCGGATTCGAACCTGGGACCTTTGAATGAGAGGCGAACACCTTAATCTCTAGGCCACGAGAGCCCCCGTGGCGAAGTATTACATTGTGCTGTCAATATGTTTGAGGGGGTGG
>NW_004797609.1:142917-144770 GCF_000002075.1 Aplysia californica
CCCCCCCAACATCAATTATTCATCCTCTCACCCTATTGTTTAATGCCACGTACAGAAACACAGCCGCTCTTTGGCTGCGGTCATTGGGTGCTCAATGCTCGCAACTATAGAATAACTGATAAGGACATGTGAGCGCGCGGGACACATCAAACATTTTTAGTTCGCAGGAAATTTTGAATTTTGCCCCGGGTGACGGTCGAAGCGTACTCTTACCGGTTTTAGACCACCGAGGGATCTTTAACGTGTACAACGTCATGTACTCGGGACCTCCGAGATTTTTCGCCCTTGTCCGAGAAGGCGAGGTGTAGATCTTTCCTATCTGAAGATCAGGGGTGTGATTGAAAGACAGCTCCTCTGTGATCTGGTAAAACGCATTTTTCTTAAAATCAAGGTTTCAAGATCATCGCGATTTAGATCTAGTGTTTTTTGCAAATCAAACAAACAAATAGCAATGTTGTTTTTGTTTGACTATCCCACTTGAAGATGTATCTCATTTACCATGACTAAACCAAATTTTATCGAATTTGAGCTGAAGACAAACAAACAAACAAGAAGAATGCGTTTTATCTGATCACTTTCGTAAAAATGCGTTTTACTTTCAACGCATTAGTCCCAGAATGATCTGATAAAACGCTTTTTATTTTCTTCGTCTCGTTAACCATTCTTGAACCTACGGACCGAAAGGCGAAGTTGTGACCTGCCAAAGTAGCTGTATGAAAGGTTTGAAGCCCTCCTCCTAAATTATCTGACCGGTGTCGATTGGGGGGGGGGGATGGCGGGGGCGTGAAAAGCGCCTCCGTTAGTGAGTAAGTAAGTAAGTTTATTCAGTGGTGTAGTAAGGCCACTGGCCAACCATCATCATCATCATCATCATCATCATCATCATCATCATCATCATCATCATCATCATCATCATCATCCCGTGCCAGATATGCGACAGACGTCGACGATCATGGTTCTCCATTCATTCCTGTGCTCGGATGCTCTCAAAAAAACTACGTTTCCCTGATCTTTCCCTGTGACCCATTTGTTTAGGTTCCCTAAGTAGGTCGATCTAGGCTAACCCCTGCCTCGTTTGCCCTCAATTTTTGCCAGTGAGAGCTAGATGTTCAAGACCCTTATGTCTATTCAGGTGTACCAAAAACTGCATTTGTCTTGTCCTGATTATTTTTAACATTGAGCGTCCCACGTGGGCTTCATCAAGCACTACCTCATTTGATTTTTTTTCTTCCACGATACTCTTAGCAGTCACATCACATCATATAAAACTCACTTGTTCATTTAAGTTTCCTTTTTTTTTTTAAGTGCAGGCTGTGCACATCATATCTTTTATCATGGGTCATACTTGTGATGTCAGCACCTACATTAGCCCTATCCGTACGTCGCGTTTTACTATCGTATCCATACGATGTGGGGAACTCTGTGCCACCACTTTCCAAAGAGGAAATTTACTCCTTAATCCGATCCGTACGCTCTGCATAGCAGCAGTCTGTCAAAATGAATTTTTGAGAAATACTGAAAGTTTCAAAGAGATCTTCGTACACGAAGTATTCTAAAATGTGAAGAATACAACCCCGTGGGTACTAAATGACCCCAGGGCGTACGAATAGGGTGGTTCAAAGAGATTTGAGACCCTGGATATATGCAGTAGGTCAAGTGACGTCCGAATGTAGTTCTCAAGTAGACTTTTACCAAAGAATGCGTTCGCTTGTTCACGTGCCAAGAATGGTGAGCTGCTTCACTAAGACTTAATTATACCATAGCCTTGGCAGCGGTAGCTAAACACTCTGGTCCTCGTGTGTGGCACCCTTTCCTCCTTTTTCATTCCTTCCTACCCTCTCTCTCTCTCTCTC
>NW_004797609.1:145700-147054 GCF_000002075.1 Aplysia californica
TCTCTCTCTCTCTCTCTCTCTTCCTCTGTGATTTGAGCCTTTCTCGTCTCTCTCTTACTCTGTGATTTGTCTCTCTCTCTCTTTCTCTCTCTCTCACACGCACACAAACATAATAATATACTTTGTTTGTATTATATATACATCTTCCTGGTTATGGATTTTTGTTTTAGTAGAAGTTTTACGGCGCTCGCAACTGCATAAGGTCATTTGAGCGCCAGAAGATTAGATGTGCTACAAGAGTAACAAACTTAAAAAAGAAGGAGGGGAGATAAGGACGATAGATCTACGTTTGAAAGGAAAGAAAAACCAAACCACACCAGAGCACCCGCCAACCCCCCACTTCCTGGTTATGATTGGGTAAAAAGAAACACATCAACAACAACAACAACAAAACCCAACAAAAACCAACCCACTACTAATCTAAGTTTAGATTTGCGAGGGGCAACATAGACTGGCCGAAACAGCTGAAGGTAAGAGAAAGAAGCATACTTGTTAATACATAACAAGTGTATTAGATCTATACATACATGTATTGTGCATGTGGGGAATGACCCACCATTTACTCCTCTCCCCCCCCCCCAAACCACCAGGATAGATCATATAATACTATATAGATGGTCGCTTTTAAGGACAAGAGGGCTAGCCCATATTTTGGGGGTTTCCAGAAATCTTGATCTAAGCTACACCAACAGTGGGAATTGCCCCTACCTATAGGAGAAATGTTGGTTTCATTGGTGTGTGTATTTGTTTGGTTATAGAGAAAACTCTCCTTGTCTTTTAAAGAAACTAAACGTTGGGCCGGGCAAAAACTTTACCTTCGATTTTCTCAAAACACAATTTTTGGGGGATAGCCCACTTGTGCTTAAAAAAGCGACGAGATCTACAGGCTAATCTACCACCGATCAGCTCAATCGTGCGACCGTTTTCTGGTAGTCTGTCGCTCAACTTAGGTCTAGTTTTTACCCAGTGCTGGAAGTAGGCCCACTAATAATACTACCACTAGATCTAACCATGGTATTGCTTTACTACTCCACGATGTATGTTAGATCAGAAAACCCTCTCGTTAGACTCTAGATCTAGTATTTTTTTGTATAGGAGAGGGTTTTACGGCGCTTGCAACTGGGCGCGTGGGACACACCTGATACTTTTAGTTGGTAGGAAATTTTGAATTTTGCCCGGGTGGTGGCCGAAGCCTACTCTTATCGATTTTAGACCACCAAGGGATCTTTAACGTGCGCAACTTGCACACGGGCCCTCCGAGATTTTTCGCCCTTGTCCGAGAAGGCTAGGTGTAGGTATTTCCTTTCAGAAGATCAGGGGTGTGGCTGAAAGACGAAAGAGTCAAGGAGTAGCA
>NW_004797609.1:152547-155126 GCF_000002075.1 Aplysia californica
CTTGCTTTTTATCAACAGGTTTAGAATATATAATTATAATGTTCAAAAAATGAATCTCGACAAAAAATTATTTTATTATGTCTCAAGCACCTTCACCCAAATAAGGCGTACTACAGATTTATAACTTTGACTTCTCAAAGCTAAAAACTTATATTTTTTTACAATTTAAAAGTGCGGGCTTATTTATAGTAACATCTAAACAGCTGGCAGTCCTATAATAATGATCGCGTGAATTCTTCACGAGTGCGAAGTTTAGAAAGTGCAAAGCGTGTATTCGTTCGGCTTTCCTCCAGCTTCATTCATTCATTCATTCAGGATTCAGGATTCAGTCTGGTTTCCTTCCACTCAGGAGGGAAGGTGGAGGATCGTGTAGAGAATTAAGTGCGCACCACATGTGTTCCTGTTTCTTTACCTGGATGGATTTACTTTCTTGAAGATTCCTCTCATGATGATGATGCCAGCAGGATGGTGGTGATGGCTCCAGAGATGTGGTTTGTGTTAGAAAGTGGATCGCGTTCAGGCTAGGCCTGTAGTATATTTCGCTCAAACACACGCACATTCACACGCGTACACACTCGCATACACACACGCATACGCACGCACACACACACACACACGCGCGCGCGCGCGCACACACACACACACACACACATACACACACATACACACACTCACACTCATGATCAACATTTACACACGTAGTACGCGTTCACATTCGCACGCACACTCTCATAAATTTACTCTCGTCGCACTCTCACACACATATATATATATACACGCACTAGACTACGTGCGTGCTCTTGAAAAAAACTCACGCGCACACACGCACACTCACACATCAAAACTGGTATGTTCAGTTATGAGCGTTATATTTATTACTTTCTTCTTGATATGTTGGTTTCGGTTTTGAAAATCGACTCAGTGAATTTCATCAGTAGATACATGAGCACCGAAGTATTGGATTTGGATTTATCTGATAATTTTGTCTTTTCTTTTTTTTTTCTCTCTCTTTTTTTTCCGTCGATAGACTGTACAGACGTGGGTGGCTGGCGGGTGCTCTGGTGTAGTTTGCTACTTCTTTCTCCTATGAAACGTCTATTGTCCTTATAAATCTCGCCTCCTATTTTGTCTTCATTAATCTTTTGTAAATACCTCTAATCTTCGACGCTTATATGACCTTATATTGTGTTGCAAGTGCCGTAAAACACTTACTAAAACAAACAAAATGAAAGCAGACACAGACGTGTCTCTAATTGTAAGTCAGAGTATGCGTTACATTAGCAAGACCTATGGTAAATTTTATAACTGCGTCGTTGTGTTGTTATTGTTGTTGTTGTCGTCGTCTTACCTTTCTTTATCCTCCTTCTCTCTCTTTCTCTCTCTCTCTCTCTCTCTCTCTCTCTCTCTGTCCCTTTCTGTCTGTCTGTCTGTCTGTCTGTCTGTCTGTCTGTCTGTGCGTATGTCTGTCTGTGTGTGTATGTCTGTCTGTCTGTCTTCCTGTCTGTCTGCCTGTCTGTCTGTCTACCTCTTTCTCTCCCCTTGTCTCCATCCTTCAATCATGGACGATCACAGAAGTGAGTGGTTGGCGGGTGCTCTGGTGTGGTTTGCTTCTTCTTTCCTTCCTATCAAAAATCTATTGTCCTTATATATCTCTAATCTCCCCTCCTTCTATTTTGTGTTTGTTACTCTCTTGTAACACCTAGTCTTCGGCACTTATATGACCTTATTTTTTTCTTATTGTGTTGAGAGCGCCGTAAAACACTTACTAAAACAAAACAAAAATACCTCTTTCTCTCCTCTTGTCTCCATCCTTCAATCATGGACGATCACAAGAAAAGAAAAAATAATACCGAACCTCTCTTTTCTCTGTTATTGTTATTACTGTTGAGGCAAGTGATTCTCCCCAAATCTCATATATATAATAATTAATTTCCAAATGAGATCGACTGCATAATAACCGCACCAATTAGCTAAGTTATAAAATTATTCTCACTCGGATTGTGTGTAGTTTTAAAGCCTCCTGCAATTACTAACGTACTACTTCTATCTAGATCTCTCTAAGGCCTCTCTCTTTCTTGTTGTGCTTGTCAGTAGGGCTGGGCAATGAGTCGCTTTGGTAAAGTCCGGATAATAGTTAGTATGTTAGTGTACCTCTTCGGCAAATATTATGTATAATATAAACCTCTTCAGAAAATGGGTTAGAACCAGTTCGACAAACGGGTTAGGATTACTTCAACAAATTGGTGCACCCACTTCGGCAAACGTGTCAGGAAAGACGAGTTGAGAGTCTGAATTCGGATAATATTTATTCATTGAGAATTATCCGGTTTTCCTTATAGATTATCCGGATTTTGCCCACCTCTCTACTTGTCAGTGTCAAGCCTTTTTATTAATTGATCTGTTGTCGCGGGGAGGTCGTTGTTGCTAATCGAACAAATGAAATAAAATAAATAAATACTTACGGTTATTTATGAGAAAATGTATGTCTTTATTAATTACTTCAATTACTTGTGTTTTGTTATTGCGCTGTCGGGATATTGCGTTTGGTTTGATTGAGATTGTAGTAGTTGTTGTAATCA
>NW_004797609.1:157745-159106 GCF_000002075.1 Aplysia californica
TCTCTCTCTCTCTCTCTCTCTCTCTCTCTCTCCGTTCCCCTCCACTTCCCAGGCATTTAGCAGCTTGTTCGGCGCGGACACAAGTGTCAGAGTGGGTGGTTTGCGGATGCTCTGGTGTGGTGTGCTTCTTCTTTCCTCCTATCAAACATCTATCGTCCTTATCTCTCCCTCCTTGTTTTGTATGTTTGTTTGTTACTCTCTTGTAACGTTTCTAATCTTCTGGCACCCCCCGGGGCAGTGGCACTGACTGTAGTGTCTTTAGGCCATTCCCAAAGGGGGGACCTTTCTCGTTTAAAAAGCATAGTAGAATTGTAAATGGGCTGATTCATGTCACGCTCATAACTGTGCCTGATCTACAACAGGGGACTGCTTCTTTCCTGATCCTTACTATTGTCATTTTCCTCTACTTCTTTTGTATGTTTGTCACTCTCTTGTGACCTGCTATTTTGGGGTGCCTTGATAGTCGAAGCAAACCTTGTGCTGTTGAAGCAAGAGAGGTGAGCAGTCTAAGTCTGATTCCCTGTAGAGACTTCTCTGTTGACATCCACCCCTTGGCGCTCATATGACCTTATGCAGTTGCGAGCGCCGTAAAACCCTCTACTATTTAAAAATATAAATAATCTTCTGGCGCTCATATGATTGACCTTATTATGCAGTTGCCAGCGCCGTAAAACCTCTACTAAAACCTGACACAAGTGTCAAAAGGGTGTGGCTGCTTCAGAGCTGCTGCTTCTGTCATGTTTACTCACCCGCACACGCACACGCTCGCTCTCCATGCTCCTGCATACTTATTGTCAGATGATTTTGGTACAAGGAGAGATGGAGAGAGAGAGCGAGAGAGAGAGAGAAGGGGGGAGACAATGGGCTGACAGATAGAGCGACTGTGACTGTGCGAGTGTGGTTTGCTTCTTCTTTCCTGTGAAACATCTGTCGTCCTTATCTCCCCTTCTTCTTTTTTATGTTTATTACTCTCTTGTACTTACCGAATCTTCTGGCGCTCATATGACCTTATGCAGTTGTAAGCGCCGTAAAACCTCTACTAAAACTAAACTAAACTGACTGGGCGTCACGTGACTGACTGGTGACGATTGTGTTCGTCCTTCAATGGTTGTTGTGACAAATATTTCCGCAGTCAGTTTTCGAGTCCCCCGGGCAGTGACAGATACAGTGGGTGGTTGGCGGGTGTTCTGGTGTGGTTTGCTCCTTCTTTCCTATCAAACATCTTAGATCGTCCTTTAAATCTCCCCTTTTTCTTTTTTATGTTTGTTACTCTCTTGTACTTCTCTAATCTTCTGGCGCTCATATATTATGACCTTATTCAGTTGCGAGCGCCGTAAAACCTCTACTGAAACAGATACAAA
>NW_004797609.1:160523-162771 GCF_000002075.1 Aplysia californica
TATTTTTTCCTTTCTTCTCAGTGTGATTCAATCTTCGCTGCGGAGTGGGTGGTTGGCGGGTGCTCTGGTGTAGTTTGCTTCTTCTCTCCTATGAGACATCTATCGTCCTTATCTCCCTTTCTTCTTTTTTTATGTTTGTTACTCTCTTGTAACACCTTTAACCTTCTGGCGCTCTTAATAATTTTTACCTTATGCAGTTGCGAGCGCCGTAAAACCTCTACTGAAACTAGATCTTCGCAGCCACATCGTTCGTCGAAGAAGCAGAAAAATAAGCCCGAAATCTTTGTCCTGTCCCTTTGTGGTTTATAGTTTCACATCATGTCTTGCCTGAGGAGATTAATGGGTTTGAGTGGTTGGCGGGTGCTCTTGTGTGGTCTGCTCATTCTTTCCTATCAAACATCTATCGAGCTTATCTCCCCTCCTTCTTCTTTGTGTTTATTACTCTCTTGTAATACCTCTAATCTTCGGCACTTACATGACCTTATTGTGTTGCACGTGCCGTAAAACTCTTCTTACTAAAACTAAAAACCGAGATATGGGTGAGGGGTAATATGGTGGTTGAGTGCTACTGGTGGCGGATGTGGTTTTAAAGGTTTCAGCTCGATATAAAATCTGTTCTTTTATAGTATACTCTATTAAGTTGAGGATTTGGTTTGAATTTGGTCGCATTTAAGCCCAAGGGGGCTATCCCGAAAAATGCCGTTTTGAGAAAATCGAAGGTAAAGTTTTTGCCCCTTGTTTGGTCCAGAAAAGACAAGGAAAGTTGTATATCTATTAACAAATATACACACCAATGAAACCAAACTTCTCCTATAGGTAGAGCAATGCCCACTTTTGGTGTAGGTCAAGGTTTCTGGAAACCTCCTAAATCTGGGTTAGCCCGCTTGTCCTTAAAAGCGACCATTTGTTAGAACTTTTGGGCTTGATTTTCAAGGTGTCCTCTTTCTGCTGAGTTCATGAATGGTGGTCGGGTAGAATTATGTTTGTTATTTGTGGGAGGAAAGAGAAGCCTCGACACAATTATGATCTTTTAGTGCTAGGACAAAGGAAGAGTGGCAGACAGAAACAACAGAGGGAAAATAATAAAGAAGTAGAACCCATATTATGCCAGTGGGGCCCTTACGTATGCACTCTTACGTATGCACTCACTCACTTACTCACTCACTCACTCACTCGCTCGCTCACTCACTCACTCACTCACTCACTCACTCACTCACTCACTCACTCACTCACTCGCTCGACAAGCATTGCATCATCCGTCGTAGTTCCGGTTAAAAGAAGTGGGAAAGGAAGAGAAAACATAAAATAACAGTAACAGTGACGCCTCTCTCTCGGTCTCAAATTCGGTCAGGGGGCTCTCGTGGCCTTACAGGTTTAAGTGTTCGCCTCTCATTCAAAGGTCCCAGATTCGAATCCGGGTAGCGACGGGAAAAATTTTTCTTCTCCAAAAGTGTCTCCTTTCACCTCCTTTCCTGCTCTCTAGCAACGTTCTGTTGTCTGCTTTCATCTCCTCTTTCTGCCCCCACCCCGTCACCTCCTTTGCCCCCTCCTCTGGGTTCCTGACTCTTTCTGCAGCCGTACTTGTACTGCTTCTCCTTGGTTCTTTCTAACTGCTATCATTCAGCCACACCCCTGAACTTCAATTAGGAAAGATTTACACATAGCCTTCTACACATAGTTTAGTTCGAAAAATCTCGGAGGTCCCGTGTGCAAGTTGCTCACGTTAAAGATCCCTTGGTGGTCTAAAATCGAGAGTAGGCTTCGACCGGCCGCCACCCGGACAAAATTCAAAATTTCTTTCCTACTGAAAATGTTTAATGTGTCCCGCGCGCTCATATGATATGATCGTATGCAGTTGCGAGCGTCGTAAAACCCTTTTTTTTTTAAAGAAAGAAAGAAAGAAAGAAATTCGGTCAACAGCTTGAATAGAGCTTCACTCAAACTCAAAATGTAAAACTCTTTATTTATTTTTTTTTGGTCTTGGTCCAAAATCCAGATGAAAACATCGAAACGACAGTGAGCTCACGCCAAAAAAAGAGGGAATAGAGAAATAAAATTAAAAGTTCCGCTGTTGATCCAAACAAAAAACATCCCAACTGTATTTGTCTAATACATGTATTATTATAATGTTATTGCTTATGCAGCTCAAACCCAAGTAACCCAACCCCCAACCCCTCCACACACACACGCACACACACACACACACACACACACACACACACACACACACACACACACACACACACAC
>NW_004797609.1:165109-167257 GCF_000002075.1 Aplysia californica
ACAACAACAACAACCACTCCAACCATTCCTCCTAAATAAAGAACCACAACCACCACCCCTACACACACACACACACACACAAACAAACAACCCACACACGAACACACCTACACACAAACATACCTACAAACCCACATACAACCCACACACAAACATACACACAACCCACACACAAACACACACAATCTCACACAAAAATAATACGGACATCGGGTTGAGTGGGAAGCCATTTGAAACTGAAGAAGAAAATATGTAAGGGACATTTATCGTGCGGCTCCTAAATGGTCGCTTTTAAGCACAAGGGAGCTGGGCTATCCCGAAAAACACTGTTTTGAGAAAATTGAAGGCAAAGTTTTTGCCCTTTGTTCAGTTTCTTTAAAAGACAAGGAGAGTTTTCTCTATAACCGAACAAATATACACACCAAAGAAACCAAACTTATCCTACAGGTAGGGCAACGCCCACTTTTGGTTTAGGTCAAGATTTCTAGAAATCCCAGAAATTCTGGGTTAGCCCGCTTGTCCTTTAAAGCGACCAAATGTTAGACGTACATGTACGTCGTGTGGCCTTTCTGTATTCACGACACGAGGCTGGGCAATGAGTCACTTTTAGCAAAATCCGGATAATGAATGTGTTAGTGCACCTCTACGGCAAATAATCTGTTATGAACCGCTTCGGCAAATGTGTTAGAACCACTTCAACAAATTATGGGTGCACCCACTTCGGCGAACGGGTCAGGAAAGAGAATTTAAGAGTCTGAATTCGGATAATGTTTCATTGTGAATTATCCGGTTATCCCGATAGTTTAACCGGATTTTGCCCTCCTCCAGCTCAAACATAGATGACACGTCACGACTTTACCCCTTTGGGGGACACCCCCCCCCCCCCCCCCCCCCCGGGGCGGTGCTACTCACTGAAGTGTCTTTAGGCCATTCCCAAGGGGAGGGGGAGACATTAACCATGTTCTTATGCTCAGTAAAATTGTAATTATTGTAAATGGGCTGATTCATCAATGTCAAGCTCATCATAACTGTGCCTGAACTTCAACAGGGAACTGATGCTTTTTCTTTCCTAATCCTTACTATCGTCATTTTCCCTCTACTTCTTTTGTATGTTTTTTGTCACACTCTTGTGACCCACTATTTCCAGGGTGCCTTGATAGTCGAAGCCAAATACCTTGTACTGTTGAAGCTAGAGAGGTTAGCAGAGTAAGTCTTGATTCCCTGTAAGGACTTCTCTTTTGACATTCACCCCTCGGCACTCATATATGACCTTATGAAGTTGCGAGCGCCATAAAACCTCTACTAAAACAAACAAGAGCCCTCTGGGGGCCGTGAGGACGTTGTCGTGAGGGCAAACTCAACGTTTTCCGGATTGACCCTGAGTCCTTTAAAATGTAAATGTTGATAGTGGTTGGTTGGCGGGTGCTCTTGTGTGGTTTGCTTCTTCTTTCCTATCAAACATCTATCGTCCTTATTATCTCTCCTTCTTCTTTTTTTATGTTTGTTAAATTGTGACTCTCTTGTAACACTTCTAAGCTTCTGACGCACATATGACCTTATGCAGTTGCGAGCGCCGTAAAACCTCTACTAAAACTACAACTAAAAGTGTTGGTAGATGTAAACTTTAGCCCATCGGCGTCTGTGAATAGCGTTTGGACGTCTCTTCGTTGTCGCCCGCGAGTTCGATATTTTTTAACATTTATTTTATCGAATATCTCGGTCTTTCTGCTGGGAAGTATCCAGTGGGTGGTTGGCGGGTGCCTTGGTGTGATTTGCTTCTTCTTTCCTATAAAAACATATCGTCTCTATCTCCCCTCCTTCTTTTTTGTGTTTGTTACTCTCTTGGAACACCTCTAATCCTCGGCACTTATATGACCTTATTGTGTTGCAAGTGCCGTAAAACCTCTACTAAAACTTAAACTATAAGTGTTGATAAAAGTAAGCTTTAGCCCACCGGCGTCTGTGAATAGCGTTTAGATAGGCTCTTCGTTGTTGCCGTGAGTTCGATTTCCGAGTGGGGAGATCATTTTTTAATTTTTATTATATCGAATATCTCGGTCTTTCTGCTGAGATGTACCGTGGGTGGTTGGCGGGTGCTCTGGTGTGGTTTTCTCCTTCTTTCCCATAAAACAATGTTCGTCCCTATCT
>NW_004797609.1:168405-170302 GCF_000002075.1 Aplysia californica
TAGCTTGCTCCCGTCCGTCCGTCGGTCGGTCGGTCTTTCCGTTCAGTGTGTGTCAGCAGTGCATTGTTGTAGAGTTGTTGTTGCTATTTTTCTCTCGGGACAAGTGTTTTGACTGACGCACACATACATGGATTAGTAACAGTGAGGAGATGTTTCTACTGTTTTAACGCAGATGGATTAATTAATGTGAAATGATATCTCACATGGCTTAGTAATAGTGAGGAGATGTCTGTACTGTTTTAACGCAGATGGATTAGTTAATGTGAAATGATATCTCACATGGATTAGTAATAGTGAGGAGATGTCTGTACTGTTTTAACGCAGATGGATTAGTTAATGTGAAATGATATCTCACATGGATTAGTAATAGTGAGGAGATGTTTGTACTGTTTTAACGCAGATGGATTAGTTAATGTGAAATGATATCTCACATGGATTAGTAATAGTGAGGAGATGTTTGTACTGTTTTAACGCAGATGGATTAGTTAATGTGAAATGATGTCTCACATGGATTAGTAATAGTGAGAAAATGTTTCTACTGTTTCAACGCAGATGGATTGATTAATGTGAAATGATGTGTACTGTTTAAACGTACACGTAGATAATTAGCAATAGTGAAATGTTTCTACTGTTTCAACGCGGATGGATTAGTAATAGTGAGGAGATGTCTGTACTGTTTAAACGCTCACATCGATCAGTTAATGTGAAATGGTGTCTCTCGTGATTAGTAATAGTGAAATGTTTCTACTGTTTCAACGCAGATGGATTGATTAATGTGAAACGATGTCTACTGGTTAAACGTACACATCGATCGGTTAATATGAAATGTCTACTGTTTAAACGTACATGGGGATTAGTAATAGATAGTGAAATGTTTCTATTGTTTCAACGGAGATGGATCAGTTAATGTTAAATTATGTCTACTGTTTAAATGCGCACGTGGATTAGTAATAGATAGTGAAATTAGTTAAATGTTTCTACTTTTTCAACGCAGATGGATTAATTAATGTGAAATTATGTCTACTGTTAAAACGTACACATAGATAATTAGTAATAGTGAAATGTTTCTACTGCTTCAACGCAGATGGATTAATTAATGTGAAATGATGTCTACTGTTTAAACGCTCACATCGATCAGTTAATGTGAAATGATGTCTCTCGTGATTAGTAATAGTGAGAAAATGTTTCTACTGTTTCAACGCAGATGGATTGATTAATGTGAAGTGATGTCTACTGTTTTAAACACATGCGTGGATTAGTAATAGTGAAATGGGTTCTACTGTTTGAAGGGACATGGATTTTAATAATAGTTATGAAGTAAAATGATTACTACTGTTTAAATGCAGATGGATTAGTAATAGTAGCATGATTTCTACTATACAGTTGTGACAATAGTGATGAGTGATATTATTATTATTATTATTATTAATATGATTATGATTATTATTATTATTAAATTATATTATTATTATTATTATTATTATTATTATTACTATTATTATTATTGTTATTATTATTATTATTTCAAGTAAAAGTACCCGTTCTACGAACGGAATAATATAATGAAGAAGTACAAGTATTAGGAAAGTTAAGAAGAGGGAAAAGACTGAAAACAGGAAAGAAATAAAGCATAAATATTTTACCCTGAATTTATCCATGTAGCACCCTCTCTTGACTACCTCTAGGGGTAAGACTTCTCCCCCCTCTTCGAAGGCGTGGCATTTTCTCCTGAAGTTCCAGTTCAATCACTTTTTTTTTAAAAAACAGAGTTAGGCGTACATGCCAATTGTAGCTTCAAAGAACAACCTAATCTAGATTCTTCTTCTTCTTCTTCTTCTTCTTCTTCTTCTTCTTCTTCTTCTTCTTCTTCTTCTTCTTCTTCTTCTTCTTCTTCTTC
>NW_004797609.1:171209-172583 GCF_000002075.1 Aplysia californica
ACCTTGTGTGTCTGTCTGTCTGTCTGTCTGTCTGTCTGTCTGTCTGTCTCTCTCTCTCTCTCTCTCTCTCTCTCTCTCTCTCTCTCTCTCTCGCCGTTCCTTTCTCTATCGCTGTCTGTGCCATATCATACATTTACATGCACACATGTCAAATATGTATGCGTCTCTCCGTCTCTCTGTCTCTCCGTCCCTTTGTCTCTCCGTCTCTCTGTCTTTCCGTCTCTCTGTCTCATTGTCTCTCCGTCTCTCCGTCTTTTCATCTCTCTGTCTCTCCATCTCTCTTTCTCTCCATCTGTCTGTCCATCTCTCTGTCTCTCCATCCCTCTGTCTCTCCGTCTCTTTGTCTCTCTGTCTCTCAGTCTCTCCGTCTTTCTATCTCTCTGTCTCTCAGCACGGATATAATAAGTACCCCATTCAACCCTGTTGGCCATGACCAACTATCTCTATTGTCATTGTTGTGCGTGGGTGGTTGGCGGGTGCTCTGGTGTGGTTTTCTTCTTCTTTCCTATCAACATCTATCTTCCTTCCTTATCTCCCCTTCTTCTTTTTTATGTTCGTTACTCTCTTTTAACACCTCTAATCTTCTGGCGCTCGTATGACCTTATGCAGTTGCGAGCGCCGTAAAACCTACTAAAACTAAACTAATTGTTGTGCAGGGTGGCGTCGTAGTGATTAGGGTTAGAGGTCACCCTACTAGTAAACGTGAGGTTGCGGGTTCGGGGGTTCGAGCCTCAGCTCGGTCCGACGTTGTGTCCATGGGAAAGGCACTTCACACGGCTTCCCCACCTGGCTCGGTCCTTTCGGAGATGGACGTTAAAATCGGAGGTCCCGCCTCTTTAATAACCTAAGAGTGTTGATAGGGGCGTTAAACCTATACCATTTCGCGCCGATCGCTAAATTTCGCGGAACATAATATGCAACTGTGCAATGACAACTTTTATACAGAGATTATGTCTGTGGTTCGACTGACCGCGAAAAAAAAAAAAATCTCGAACTTGAACTTTTTGCACGCAATGTTAAGGCTGTTTCTTTTTTATGTCTAGATCTACCTCCACCCGCTTTAAAAAACAAAAAAAAAAAACAAGACATACTCACAAAAAAGTAGAAGGAAAAAAAACCTAAGACACACACTCAAAAAAAAGGGAAAAAAAAACTCTCAGGCCCAACAAACAGTAGTGGAGCAGACGACGTCGAGCCGGGCCACGCCCCTTTCCTACCCTTCATTTCCGGCTGGAGGGCCCGGGCGGCGCCCCGCGGGGCTCACCCGGATGTCCGCTCGCTTGTGTCCGAGCATGCGCATGGCGTGGGGGGTTTGCGTAAGCACGGTCCGAATTGTGTCGCTGTTTTTTGTTGTTGTTGTTGTTTGTTTTTTTG
>NW_004797609.1:173911-176751 GCF_000002075.1 Aplysia californica
GAGATGATGGGGAGAGAGACAAACGGGGAGAGAAGGGGAGGGAAGAGGGGGAGACAAGGAAGAGAAAATGGGGAGACAAGGGGAAGAAGATGGGGACAAAGGGGAGAGGAGGGGGGGGAGACAAGGGGAGGGAAAAAGGGAGAGACAACCGTAACACCTCTTCTGAAACTTTTAAAAAATCCATCTGGTTCTTGGCCTTCCTTCTGCCTAGTTATCTGTAGGCCTTAGAATTGATGGGGGGCGTAGAAACTCCTACACTGGAAACACACCCCAAAAAAAACAAACGTTTAGTCATCATGACGAATGTATCAGAGTGGAGATCTCGGCCTGATGGTATTTGTGAGGCAGCGTGGTGAAATCAGGCGCTCGTCAAAATAATCAATGTGAAGAAACTGGCATTTTTCCAAGAATTTTCCCAAGAATTTTTGTCGCTTTGGCTCAACACCTTTCATGCCCATTAAAGAACAAATTTCTGTGTGGATTTTAATGAAAAACGTTGATTAAAGGCACAGAAATGTATATTTTCAGTTTCCACGGACTCTCAAATTGAGGAAATAACTAATCTTTGGCGGCCATTTTCTCTCTAATTTTACATCTGAAACCAGATGACCTCCACTCCCTTCATTCGCAAATATCTCATCTTGTATTCAAGATAAATTGATTTTATTTTTTTAAAATCCAGAACAAGCTTAATGAACAAGCTTTAAGATGATACCAATCAATAACTCTATACATGATGCTCTAAAATTGACGAGAGCCTGATTCCACCGCGTCATGACACATTTTTTGTCTATTCTTTTACTGGGTTTTGGGATGGCCCGGTGGGTAACCCGTGTTACTAACTACTAGCTAGCTAGCTGATGAAAAATTCCGTTTTGCCTTTTCTCGAGTCCGGTCACGATACGCTGTTTGCCCAATGTTATTTCTGTCTTATACGTCAGTTTGTTGTTAAGTCTGGCCTCTCCTCGCACCGCCACCCTGTGTAGGTGGTTGGCGGGTGCTCTGGTGTAGTTTGCTCCTTCTTTCCTATCAAACATCTTCCGTCCTTATTTCCCCTTCTTCTTTTATGTGTTTGTTACTTTCTTGTAACACCTCTAATCTTCGGCACTTATATGACCTTTGTAAGTGCCGTAAAACACTTAGATCTACTAAAACTTTTTTTTAAAAACTAAAAACTAAGACAGGTTGGCAAGGCCCAAACCGACAGGATTGAAGCAGCCGTCCTCCTAATTTTTGATGATCTAAATAGCGGGGGTGGGGGAGTGGGTGTTTTTAGTTTGTCATTGTTTTGGGGGGTTTCTATTTGGAGGGGATAGGGGGGTGAATGAAATTATTTTTCCTCCTAATTTTTTATGGTGTAAATTGCGGTGACGGGGGTGGGTGGGAGTGTTTTTAGTTTGTCTTTGTTTTGTTTGTTTGTTAGGGGGGGGGAGTATTTGGAGGGGATAGGGCGTTGAATGAAATCGTATTATAATAATGCAGTTTCGAATTACAACGGTGGTCACGATGTTTTGTTTGCTCTCTGAGTTATTTCTGTTCTGTACGTCAGCGCGTTACGCTTAGCTCCTCGTCGTCGTAGTAAGCGCTGTTTGTTCAGTGGTTTGGTTCGTCATGGGTTCTAGCAGTGGTTGTGGGAAAGTGAAAGGAAAGTTCAGCCACTCGTACAGTCATGTCCCCGTCGTTTTATGCTAGAAAAACTCTGAAATTCTGCAAACTGGGCCCAAAAAATGTGAATTGATGCGATTTTGATGATAAAGGAAAATGATCAGAAATTGTGCCTCAAAAAAAAAAAAAATCAAATTTTGCTAAATTATGCGGGGTGCATAAAACCACGGGGACAGACTCCACTCATGCAGCACTGATGATGACTGCTCTCTCTGAACGTCATACTTGGGTCCTACTTCTTTATACTTCCCCTCCGTTATTTCTGCATACATTTACGTATTACATTGAATACATATGTATACTAAATATTATATATTTATAAATGTGGGTGGTTGGCGGGTGCTCTTGTGTGGTTTGCTTCTTCTTTCCTACCAAACATATGTAACACATAATCTATTCTTCGGTACTTATATGACCTTATTGTGTTGCAAGCGCCGTAAAAACCTCTACTTCGTAGTACGCGCTATTTGCTCAGTGGTTTGGTTCGTCATGGGCTGTCTGTAGCGGTGGTGGTAGTGGGAAAGTGAAAGGAAAGTCCAGCCACTCGTACAGTCATGTCCCCGTCGTTTTATGCGAGAAAAATTCTGAAATTCTGCAAACTGGGCCCAAAGATGTGAAATTATGCGATTCTGTGTTAATTGTAACAAAGAATGATAAAGGAAAATAATAGGAAATTATGCCTGAAAAAAGGATCAAATTTTGCTAAATTATGCGGGGTGCATAAAACCACTGGGACAGACTCCTAAAGTATACATGTAGCAGAGATGATGACCTCTTTCTCTGTCAAACTTCGGCCCTACTTCTTATATAACTTCCCCTTAGTTATTTCTGCATGCGTTAAATACATATTTATACTAGAGTCTACATAATATTTATAAATGTAGACAATTTTTTAATACAGTATTTCTACAAAATATGTTTATATATGCCTGGGTGTGTGTTAGTGGGTGGTTGGCGGGTGCTCTGGTGTGATTTGTTTCTTCTTTCCTATCTAACTTACTCTGTCGTCTTTATCTCCCCTCCTTCTTTTTTATGTTTGTTCTCTCTTGTAACGCCTCTAATCTTGTGATATGACCTTATGCAGTTGCGAGCGCCGTAAAACCTCTACAAAAACAAACAAGTTATTTCTGCTTACATTAAATACATATTTATACTGTATATTTATAAATGTATAC
>NW_004797609.1:177366-180606 GCF_000002075.1 Aplysia californica
AACAATACCCAGTCACCGTTAGCAGTTACGTGGTCTCAGAAAAATGCACAGATGGCCCAAAATAGGTTTGTGTTGGTGCCCTGTACATATTGTGACAAAGTGATAGCTCACAGGACTGTGGTAGTGGTAGAGAGGGCGCTAAACTGGGCATCGCACGGCTTGTGTGGAGTGTGGAGCGAAAGCGAGCAAATAGACACACAGAAATAGACCTCGTGGGGGAGGAGTGTGTATGTGGGGGAGGGGAGTGTGTGTGGGGGAGGGGAGTGTATGTGGGGGAGGAAAGTGTGTATGTGTGTGTTTGTGTGTGTGTGTGTGTGTGTGTGTGTGAGAGAGAGAGAGAGAGAGAGAGAGAGAGAGAGAGAGAGAGAGATATGAAGAAAGAGAGAGTTTTAGTTTTAGTAGAGGTTTTAAGGCTCTCGCAACTACACAAGGTCATATGAGCGCCAAAGAGAGAGAGAGAGAGAGAGAGAGAGAGAGGGGGGGGAGATTTTCTTCTAAGCCCGATCATAGTCTTAGTTAACAGATCACGTTCTATCCCATTTTGTTTTTCTTTCTTGCTTTTCCAAGTCTCAAATTATGACGTAAGCCTCAGACCTCTAAGATCGATCATTACTATCTTACTTAACAGTCTATCCATTGGCACTCGTATGACCCTTTGCAGTTACGAGCGCCGTAAAACCTCTACTAAAGCAAACAAACAGTCTATCCCTTTTTTTGTCTCTCCTGTTTTTCCATTCTTGTTTTTCGAAGTCTCAATTATAAGCCTTGTTCTGTAAGTATAAGTCTGAGCGTACATAATCTTTCCTACCAGTTTATGATTATGCTCTTTTCTCTCTCGTGTTTTGCAATTCTCACATTTAAGCCCTGTTCTATAAGCTTGAGCATAGTCTTACCCCTCAGTTTATATGATCTTAATTCTCTGTCTATCCACCCCCCCCCACACACACACACACTTTTCCTTTTCTCTCTCTCATTTCGCAGGTCTCAAATATAAGCCTCTGACTCTGACCATAATAATTATAATAAGTCCGGGTACTGTCCTATATCAAAGTTCAGCCCCTTTTTTTCTCTCTTATTTTTCCGAGTTTCAAATTGTAAGCCCCTGTCTGACCTTCACGCCCGAACAAAATCTTAATTCGCGTTCCATCCATCTTTTTTCTACCCCCCCCCCCCTCCCAAATCTCAGGTTTAAGCCTCTGACCTCACACTAAACCCGAGCGATATAACCCTTAATTTACTGTTCTCTTCTTTTTTTCCCCCCTGACCTTCCAGAGTCTCAAATTGAACCCCCCCCCATGTCTTCTTCTAAGCTCGAACAATAATCTTAATTCACTGAGCGATAATCTCACGCGAGGCGCTCATGGGGTTAATTTAATGAAATTAATCACGTATGAATCTCACCGCGTGAATGGAATTTGGTCATGCCAATAAATAGCTTCGTCGTGGCTAGTCAGGTGTGCGTGCACACCGGGTCATTGGAGGGAATGGGGTTAAGCCTTGTGTTTGGTTTCTTCACAGACTGGGAAAAAAAATTACAATAACCTAGTGGGTGGTTGGCGGGTGCTCTGGTGTGGTTTGCTCCTTCTTTCCTATCGAATAAATATCTATCGTCCTGATCTCCCCTCCTTCTTTTTTTGTGTTTGTTACTCTCTTGTAACGCCTCTAATCTTCTGGCGCTCATTATATGACCTTTTATGCAGTTGTGAGCGCCGTAAAACCTCTACTAAAACTAACAAACAAGGAGGGAGATGGGTGGTGCCACTGACAGTTTCCCCGTAGTAGGGCTGGGCAATGAGTCGCTTTAGCAAAATCCGGATACTATCTTAGTGCACCTCTTCGGCAAATAATATGATATGAACTGCTTCGGCAAATGGGTTAGAACCACTTCTACAAGCGGGTTGCATCATTTCAACAAATGGGTGCGTCCACTTCGGCAAACGGGTCTGGAAAAAAAGAGAGTTAAGAGTCTGAATTCGGATAGTATTTCATTGAGAATTATCCGGTTATCCTATAGATAATCCGGATTTGCCCACCTCTACCCCGTAGGCCTACTTGTGACTCATTTCTTTCTTGTAACCCGTCTTTCATATATATCTGTCTGTTCATCTATCTATCTATCTATATATCTATCTATCTTTTATAATCATCCTATCTATCTATCTGTCCACCTATCTATCTATCTATCTATCTATCTATCTATCTATCTATCTATCTATCTATCTATCTTTCTTTCTTTCTTTCTTTGCACCTGAACCGTCGATTGTGATGTAGAGGTTAGGAGACACTCCGACTTCGCTGTCGCACACTGTAAGAGACCCGCCGAGTACCTTCACGAGTGCGGAGAAATTTGTAATTGACTCGAGTATCTCCTCGGTGTCCATCTTCTACGGGGCTGTTGCATCCTGACACGCAATGCCATAAGCCAACCTCCTAAATGATCTAAATGAGGTCGATGAGGGAGTAAACACTCTCTCTCTCACTCATATTTAATTGTTTTTCATAATAATAATATATTATTTTGTCTCTCGATCCCGGTATCCTTTCGTGTTTTGTTTTTTTTTATTTTTAGTAGAGGGTTTTACGGCGTTCGCAACTGCATAAGGTCCTATGAGAGCCATTCGTGTTTTCGTTCCTTGTATTTCGTAATCCGTCCATACATCATTACCCCCTTTACTTCGCACGAGGCTCATTGAGTAATCATTGTTATTGTTGTTGTTTTGATGAGAAAGTTGTAATGAGAACCCCCAAGAATCAACGGAAAACGACCTTACCCTAACACTATTCACTATTAAGGTATTAACTGATTAACTGATTAAAATTAACTGGTTAACCGATTACCAGTGGGTGCTGTCAACAGGGATAGTGGAAGTTACATTATCTCTTGATTGGCCGTACTATCTCGGTAGTGTACTTTAACTCTTTACTGGTGGCATCTGTGTTGTAAGGAAAGGTAATTTGATTGGGCTGTCCCCGTGGTTTTATGCACCCCGCATAATTTACCAAAATGTGGGGGTTTTTTGCATAATTTCTTATTATTTTCCTTTATCATTCTTTGTTAAAAGTAACAGAATCGCATAATTTCACATTGTTGGGCTCAGTTTGCAGAATTTCAGAATTTTTCTTGCATAAAACGACGGGAACAGATTGGGAGCTCTGCCGTCTCACGATGTGGGTGGTTAGCGGGTGCTCTGGTGTGGTTTGCTTCTTCTTTCCTATCATGAAACATCTACGTCGTCCCCC
>NW_004797609.1:183884-185563 GCF_000002075.1 Aplysia californica
GTTTGGTTTGTTTCTTCTTTTCTGCCAAGCATCTATCATACTACCATCTCTCCGGTGTGGGTGGCTGGCGGGTGCTCTGGTGTGGTTTGCTCCTTCTTCCCTATCAAAAACTGTCGTCCTTCTCTCTCCTCCTCCTTTTTTGTGTTTGTTACTCTCTTGTGACACCTCTGATCTTCGGCATTTATATAACCTTATTGTGTTGCAATTGCCGTAAAACTGTTACGAACTTACTTTTAACGTTACTCTATAGTAATACCCCTAACCTTGTACACTTTTGTGACCTAACTGTGTTTCATGTGCCGTAAAACCCGTACTAAAACTCAACTCTGTGGACGTCGGCGTGCTGGTAGACACCTCTAGAGTGCGGTCAGAAATTTGCGGCACTCGCAACTGCATAAGGTCATATGAGCGAGTTAGAGATAGAAAGAAATAGGGAAGAAACATAATTTGAAGAGAGAAGAAATGGGGAGGACAAATTTTAAAAAAAGAACAGCAGAAAAACAAAACAAAAAACAAAGAGAAAAAAAAAACAACCCCGTCCTCCTATTATTATTGTGTTCCGGCTGCTGCCCACAGGTCATCCGTACCGTCATGTCGTCTCTGACGGTCTCTCGTGGCGTCCAATTCTCCTTATCTAATCGCCCAGAAAGTGCGGCCTGGACTGGATAGATAGGAGAAAGTCCTTGGGGGCCCGTGCCGAGTACGTTTGCTAGGCTAGTGGCTAGTGGGGAGTGCTGGGCGGCTAGGTTCCCGATTATTGAAAGCCAGGAATCGTAGGAATCGACTCCGAACCCAAATTACTTACTTTCTAATTATGTGATTTCTTCCCGGTAGTTACCTGGTTGGCTCAGAACATCTTCAGGATTTAGGATATAACCTTGATTTTGGCCTGGTTGGCTCAGAACATCTTCAGGATTTAGAATAACCTTGATTTCGGAACACTACGAAGCATCAACTACTATTTTTTTTTAATAAATTATTTTTCTAAAAAGATTTTAATGATAACAGTAACTTGCGACCGTTGTTTTACGCAAAAAGGAGACGGAGTTTTACTTCCGTAGTTTAATAGTGGGAATCGGTTCCGGAATCGACTCTTCGCCCAGCTCTACAGTGGCTAGTGTAGAGTGCTGGGTGGCTCGGTTCCCTAATTATTGAGAGCTAGGAATCGTAGGAATGGACTCCAACCGAACCCAATTACTTATTTTAATAATGTGATTTCTTCCAGTGGTTACCTCGTTGGCGTGGGTGGTTGGCGGATGCTCTGATGTGGTTTGCTTTTTCTTATCTATCGTCCTTATCTTTCCTTCTTCTTTTTTTATGTTTGTTACTCTCTTGTAACACCTCTAATTTTCTGACGCTCATATGACTTTATGCTGTTGCGAGCGCGGTAAAACCTCCACTAAAAAAATTTTAAAAGAACATCTTCAGGATTAAGGATAACCATGATTTCGGAACAATACGAAACATCAACTTTTATTTTTCAAAAATAAATTCTTTAAAAAAAAAAAAAAAGAACATTTGAAGTATTAAAGTAACCGGTAACCGTCGGTTTACTTTTAAAAAGGAGTCGGAACTTTTCTTTCGTCAATCGTGGGAATCGGTTCCGGAACCAGTCCTTCGCCCAGCTCACTATAGTGGCTAGTGGCGAGCACTGGCCGACATAGTACTCTGTAGGGCCA
>NW_004797609.1:187028-188597 GCF_000002075.1 Aplysia californica
GAGAGAGAGAGAGAGAGAGAAAGAGTTACAGAGAGAGACAGACAGAGAGAGAGGGAGGGAGAGAGATAGAGAGAGAGACAGGGGGGGGAGAGAGAGACAGACAGAGAGAGGGAGAGAGAGAGAGAAAGAGAGAGAGAAAGAAAGAGAGAGGGAAAGAGAGAAGGAAAGAAAGAAAGAGATACAGATAGAGAGAGAGACAGGGGGGAGGATGTGTTTGTGTGTGTGTGTGTGTGTGTGTGTGTTTATCTGTGTTAAATTAAAAAAACAGAAGGAAACTGAGGAATAAAAAGAAAATGGCAAATACAGAATGGAATGCTGGGCGTCATAGAGAGAAAAGTAAGAAAGTTTTGAAAAAAAATAAAAAAAATATATAAATGCAAAGCCAGGATGGTCTAAAAGAGGACAATTATTGCAGACCATGATGGAGAGAAAATAAAGAAAGAAGAACACACTACGAGTGATGGAGAGAAAAGAATGCACACACAAAAAACCCCACAAGACTTGAAGGACGTTTCGGACCAAAGGAGAAAAATAATAAGTTGGTTTAGTTTAGTAGAGGTTTTTCGGCGCTCGCAACTGCATAATAAGGTCATATGAGCGCCAGAAAATTAGAGGTATTACAAGAAAGTAACAAACATAAAGAAAGATGGAGGGGAGATAAGGACGATAGATGTTTGATGGAAAAGAAGAAGCAAACCACACCAGAGCACTTGCCAACCACCCACAAAAATATTAAAGGAAGCCTAAAAATGAAAGGGGGGGGAAAAAGAAGCATGAAAAAAAAAGAAAGAGAAAGAAACGAAGCTTAAAAAGAAGAGAGTAGATGAAGAAAAGAAGCATGAAAGAAAGAAAGAAAGAAGGTTGAACAAAAGAAAGAAAGAGGAAGAATATATGTATACTAAAAGAAAGAACAAAGAAGAAAAGAGTGTGTAAAGGAAAGACTGGGAAAAGAAGCATGAAAAAAAAAGGGAGAGAGGATAGAAACACCAAAGAAAGAAAGAGGGAGAACAGAAGCATAAAAGAAAGAATGAGGGAGAACGGAAGAACGAAAGAAAGAAAGAGGAAGAACAGAAGCATAAAAGAAAGAAAGAGGGAGAACAGAAGCATAAAAGAAAGAAAGAGGAAGAACAGAAGCATAAAAGAAAGAAAGAAAGAGGAAGAACAGAAGCATAAAAGAAAGAAAGAGGGAGAACAGAAGCATAAGAGAAAGAAAGAGGGAGAACAGAAGCATAAAAGAAAGAAAGAGGGAGAACAGAAGCATAAAAGAAAGAAAGAGGAAGAACAGAAGCATAAAAGAAAGAAAGAAAGAGGAAGAACAGAAGCATAAAAGAAAGAAAGAGGGAGAACAGAAGCATAAGAGAAAGAAAGAGGGAGAACAGAAGCATAAAAGAAAGAAAGAGGGAGAACAGAAGCATAAAAGAAAGAAAAAGAAAGAACAGAAGCATAAAAGAAAGAAAGAAAGAAAGAGGAAGAACAGAAGAATAAAAGAAAGAAAGAAAGAGGAAGAACAGAAGAATAAAAGAAAGAAAGAAAGAAAGAGGAAGAACAGAAGAATAAAAGAAAGAAAGA
>NW_004797609.1:189144-192640 GCF_000002075.1 Aplysia californica
GGGGTGTTTAACCCCTTAATCGGTGTGAGACGGGGAGTGAGGGGTGAGGATAGGGAGGGGGAGACTGTTTAACCCCTTATCCGATGTGTGGAGGAGGGAAGAGACTGTGTAACCCCTTAGTCGATGTGAGAGGGGGAATGAGAGAGGGAGGAGAGTGTTTAACCCCTTAGTCTGTGTGAGAGGGGGTGTTTAACCCTTTATCCAGTGTGAGAGGGGGGGGGGGACTGCTTAACCCTTTATCCGGTGTGAGGAGGGGGAGAGGAGGATGTAAAGGGGTAGAAGGAGAGCCACTTTTTACTTTTCCATCCTCTGTTGCCGTTAGGATGGCGTTTTCTATGGAAGACCAACTCTGCAGGTTCCCCCTCGGAAATAACGTAATATATTATGAGTATTGATACAGGCGTTAACACCCATCCGTACACTTAGTTTTTCTTTTTGATTGTTTGTGGTTGGCGGGTGCTCTGGTGTGGTTTGCTTCTTCTTTCCTATCAAAAATATATCGTCCTTATCTCCCCTTTTTCTTTTTTGTGTTTGTTGCTCTCTTGTAACGCTTCTAATCTTCTGGCGCTCAAATGACGCTATTGCAGTTGCGAGCGTCGTTAAAACCTCTACTAAAACTCAAATCATAATATGACCTTATGCAGTTGCGAGCGCTGTAAAACCTCTACTAGACCCTAAAACAAACCTCTAACAGACCCTAAAACAAACCTCTATTAAAACTAAAATCATATGACCTTATGCAGTTGCGAGCGGAGTAAAACCTCTACTAAAACTAAATTAAAAACATAGGATTCCCTGAGGAAGGAAGGAAGGAAGGAAGGGAGCAAGGGTTAACGTTGTCTGGCCTCGTGGGGGGTCAGGGGTCAGTCTCCGACCAAAGATCTCCCCGCCTGTCACGTCATGTGATGTGTTTGACAGCTTGTTGTCAATCGCCACCGATGTCTCCGCCCCATGGCCCCCCGGCCCCCCGGCCAGTGGTCACTGCTCAGACTAGAACTGTAACATTTCGTTTTTAAAATCGGAAGAAATCAGAAGAAACGGATTTCACCCTGTGTGCGTGTGTGAGTGTTGTTGTGACTTTTTCTGTTAACATACCCGCCCCCCGTTAAATGGTCACTGCTCATTCAGACTATAACTATTATCACATTTAGTTTAATTAGCTTTTTTATCAATCTGAAACGGATTTCCCCATGTGTGCGTGTGTGAGTGTTGTTGTGCTTATAGTTTACCGTTAACTTGACACACAACACCACCACCCCCACCCCCCCGTTAAATGGTCAAGGCTCAGTCAGATTATAACTATAACAGTTAGTTTAACTGTCTATGGTCACTGCTCAGACTATAACATTAATCGTTTTTAAAATCTGAAGAAACGAAACGAATTTCACCATGTGTGCGTGTGTGTGTGTTGTTGTTGTGCTTATTTATACCGTTAATAAAGCCCCCCCCCCCTTTCCCCGCCCCGACCGTTAAATGGTCACTGCTCAGTCAGACTATAATTATAACATTTAGTTTAATTAGCTTTTTAAAAATCTGAAACGGATTTCGCCATGTGTGCGCGTGTGAGTGTTGTTGTGCTTATATCGTTAACTTGAACTACAACAGGGAACTGCTGCTTTTTCTTTCCTAATCCTTACTATCGTCATTTACCTCTACTTCTTTTGTATGTTTGTCACACTCTGGTGACCCGCCATTTCCGGGGTGCCTTGATAGTCGAAGCAGACATAGTGCTGTTGAAGCTAGATGGGTGAACAGAGTAAGTCTGATTCCCTGTAAATACTTCTCTGTTGACATCCACCCCTTGGCGCTCATATGACCTTATGCAGTTGCGAGCACCGCAAAACCTCTACTGAAAGTAAAAACTCTCTTCTAAGTTTACTTTTACTTACTTTTTTTTCGGCCTCTACTTTTACCGTGCGGTGTCGAAGGGAGAAGCAAGCGTCCGTCTTTCTTCTGTCTTGCTTGTTGTAGTATGTCCTGTCTGTTGCACTCTTGCCTTGGTCTTGGCTTGTGTTTCTCTACTAACCCCTGCTGTTATTGGTTGTTAAGGTTTTCTTTCTTTCTTTTTTTCTTTCTTTCTTTTTCTTTTTTTCTTTCATTTTTCTTCCTTTCTTTCTTTCTTTTTTCTTTCTTTCTTTTTTCTTTCTTTCTTTTTTCTTTCTTTCTTTCTTTCCTAATTTATTTATGTGATGGTTGGCGGGTGCTCTGGTGTGGTTTGCTCCTTCTTTCCTATCGAACTTCTATCGTCCTTATCTCCCCTTCTTTTTTTTGTGTTTATTGCTCTATTGTAACGCCTCTAATCGTCGGCACTTATATGACCTTTGGCAGTTGCGAGCGCCGTAAAACCTCTTCAAAAACTGAACTAAAATGTATGTATTTCTTTACTTATTTATTTATTAGTTTATTTAGTTATTTATTTATTTTTAAATATCGTTTTTTTTCGTAGAAGTAAAATGGTGCGCTGTAAAAAAACTAGAGGAATTGTCTGAGCAGACGTTTGTCACTGTCATTCTGAGGACACCTGGCGATGGATGCCGGTGGTGAATGTTCAGAACTTTGCTGATTCTGACTGGATACCGGAACAGGAAACTGAACAGACGACTTCCTTCCATACCCCCCGACACCAGAGAAGTTGTAATGTTTTCCCCCCTCGTGGGGGGCACACGAATCACGAATTTGCTCTCTTTACATCAACTGGGACTTGATTCAGAATTCTGCTAGTTGTGCAGAACAAGAGAAGCTATTCAGGACATTTTTTTTTGTTTTGGTGTGTGTGTGGTTTTTTATCTCCAAAAAGGACGTATTTATGGATTACTTTTCAAGAGGAGATCAATCGTTGAGCTGGAGCAGCAAATTGGTACCCCTAACATTAACAAGTTACAGTAAGTGCACGTCGGTGCACATCTCCAAACGTTCGTTGATGAACGCGTGGAAAACCACGGTGTAGTAGATCTAGATCTAGTGTGGAATTATTAGAGAGTAGGCCTAGATCTAGCAGACACTCGACTACACGCCGGCTGGGGCCTACGACCCGCCCCGCTACCCTACCATAGGCCTACCCTACCCTACCCTAGCCTGCCCCATCCCATCATGCTTTGCGGGCTGAGCCGGAAGCTGGCGCAGTCGTTCTCCCGCGCCTCGCGCAGGGAGGGCGAGCGGCGCGAGAAGAGGCAGCAGCGGAAGAGGCTGTCTCGCTCCCTGGAGAGTCTCGACTTGGAGATATCCGGAGAGTTCTCCACCGTCACTGTCTATGAGGAGAAGATCGAGGTTGGTTCGGTTCGGTTGGAACTTTTAGTTAACATATTATACACACACACGCGCGTGCGCACACACACACACACGCACACACACACACACACACACACACACACACACACAGACACACACACATACACACACACATACATACTTACGCACATACATACAACGCACATACAACGCACATACATACATACATACATACATACATACATACATACATACATACATACATACA